>NC_046157.1:179632509-179933343 GCF_011064425.1 Rattus rattus
ATTAAGAAGAAATTAGTCATGGATATTATAGTATTGGCAAATATGAACTGTGTAATGCAGTGTTTTAGGAAACTAATGCAAAATAATGTTTATATTGCTATATTAAGATACTTGCTAAAATACAGCCTACTGATCTCATGGATACATACACATATACACAGGCATGTACACGTGTATACACATATGCATATATATATTATATACTATCACATATACATACACAAATATACCACACATGTTTAGACACAATGAGAAATGCAAACTATGTTTAAACATGAGGAAGAAAAGTGCGTACAGTGGTAAGCAATGAGTATCTTCATAACGGATGAGTCTTTTGTATTTTTACTACTGTTTCTCTTTTCCAGAACACAGTATCCATTGAAAATATAATTCAAACGGTGACAAGGAGGATGGTTTTCACAGAGTGTCCATTTCTAAACACTCTTAACTATTTTGATCACTGGCCATTCTGCTAAATTACTTAAATTACTTACATTTGAGTTTGAATCCACTAATGGCAGGAAACAACCGTTTACAGCGTTGACTTCATAAAAGCAAACTAGCAGTGCTTTTCATTTATTTTTATCTTACAGATTTCACATCTGCTTTGGGTGTTGACTGCTCTCATGTCCCACATTCCGGTCACCCCATGTACCCCCTCCTTCACCCTAAACATCTCTCTTGCAATATTCATTTTGTTCTATGTCCTACCAAGATGAACCAGAGTCATCTGTGTGTCCACCTGATTGAACTTATCAGTGGCAGCCTGGTGGACTCAGCAGCTGATACACAACTAAAGGACAGGTCCCTGACCCAATGGGGATAACCAAAGTCAAAATGCCCAACAGTGGGGACATGGAACCTGAGGAGGCCACCTCCAGTAGACAGACATGGCCCCCATTTGAGGCATAGGGCTACCCACCCATCTTCAAAAGTCTTGACCCAGAATTCTTCCTGTCTAAAGGAAATGCGGGGACAAAAATGGAGCAGAGCCTGAAGGAAAGATCATCCAGTGACCGGCCCAACTTGGAATCCATCCCAAGGGCAGGCACTGAACCTGGACACTATTACTGAGGCAAGGTGGTGCTTTCAGACAGGAACCTAGCATGGCTGTCCTCTGAGAGGCTCTAAGAACAGTTGACTGGGACAGATGTTGATACTTAAAGCCAAGCATTGCTGTAAGTTATGTAAGTAACGCAAGCAAGATTCCATTCCCTATGGAAGAGTTAGGGGAAGGCTTGAAGGAGCTGAAGGGGATGGCAACCCCATAGGAAGAACAACAGTGTCAACTGACCCAGATCCCTGAGAGCTCCCAGAGGCTAAGCTACCAACCAAAGAGCATACACACATTTGTCCGTGGTCCCTGCTACCTATATAGTGCAGGACTTCCTTGTCTGGCCTTAGTGGGAGAGGATACACTTAATCCTGTAGAAACTTAATGCTCCAGAGAAGGGAACGTTAGCTGGGGGAGGTGAGAGTGGTGGGTGGGTGGGATTGCACCCTCTCAGAAGAAAAGGTGATGGGGTAAAGAACTGATAGAGGCGGAACCACAAAGTGGGGTAGAATTTGGAATGTAAATAAATAAAATAATTTAAAAAGAATAAGAGGAAGAAGAGGAGGAGAGAGAAGGAGAAGGAAGAGGAGGTCCTTGTACCCTCTGAGAATCCTCTGATAAATCTTCTTTGGCTGATTGTTGGTGGGACTGGCAGTGTGTGGGCATGAGGTGGCATAAGCTTGATGGGAATTAAGTCCTAGCAAGTTAAGGAACAGCTTTTCATAACCATCCAGCCTATCGGCCAGCTTTTACATACTTCCAATTTCCTCTTTTGCAGCCTTCCTGAGCCTTGGAGTGGGCGGTGTAGCTGACTCATTTGGGCCTAATAGGACAGAGTTTTTTTTAAAAATATATATGTCAATAGCTCTTTGTAGCTTCAAGTATCTGTACTCTGTGTAAAAACCGAGTCCCCTTTAGAAGAAAATGTGAAATGACCATGTGTGTGTAAAACACACGCTTGTGCGCGCGCGCACACACACATACACACACACACACACACACACACACATCATAGCTGGTGAGAACTGGAATTTGGAAAACTGATTTTCAGGCCATTCAACTATTTTGTTGTGTTGAACCAAATAGCGTGCTTGGGTGAATATCTAATCAAGATTAGCCTTTCATAATAAAACATAACTATGCCTGTATACATGATACCAAGCCGAAAAAAAAATCCATCATTTTACAAGGCTACCCTCCTCTCAGTAAAGCTGTATCAATGCCTGCACTCTGTGCTGATTGGTACAGAGACCCTTCTCACCCCACCTAATGTGCAATGAGTCTCAACAGCTACTCCATGGGAATTTTGTGTCCACTTCCGTTATCTTCCTGAGGAATGAGAGCAATGGTTCATGTGTTCTCTGGTGCCGATGTCATTGTGTCTGCCACCGATGCTCCGGTCAAAGCCGTTTTAATTTCAAATGTCCAGCATCACAGCTGCACAGGCAACAGTTGCTCTGAAATGAAATCTCACTCCTGTGTCTGTTCCTCTCTTTACTGAGCATTTGACTTTAAATTTTAATAGCGTAATCTGCATCCCAGCTCTTATTGTCAAGTGTTCATTCTCCTTTTAACAGAAACAGGAAACACCCCAATCACCCCCTGAAGGGCAATTTGCATTCTGCTTCTACAAAGTTTATTAAAGATTGAAAGGAGTTCATAAAGTAGAAGACGCGCGTGTTTTGTTTTCTCTGTTTATGTTGTTATAGAAACACACTGACTTTCTGCTTACAGCCTTTCGTATTAAAACAACGCATCCCCGGTCACCTGGAACTGTATACACCTGCTGATGGCTGACAGCTCAAGCATGTGACCACTCCTCTGTTTCAGTTCTCTTGGATTTTAATTGGTAGCGCAGATTGTCACCCTTCAGATGTTCAGCAGCACTCCTACTCTGGAAGTCTTTAGTGAATTATAAAAGATGTCATGACAGACTGAACTTCAGGCCTGCGGTGACCATGAAGCACTTAGCAGAAGCCGTCTGCCTTCTCTGTCAGGGTGTCCTTTTCAGCTGAACACTTCCCACTCAGCCATTGTCTCTTGCCAGCCTCGAAAGGAGGGCTGGTAATTCAATTTTATAGACTAGCTCAGCCAAAATCACTTTTAAAATGTTCAGTTCTGATACTCATATTCTTTAAGCTGTACCTATAAGAATATATTTTTCCTGAAGTAATTTTTAATGACAAGTACCTTTCCTTCTACCTTAATTATCCATTAATTTCAGAAAGTATGTGCTTGGTACTAGTTGTATTTTCCTTTCCGCTGTGAAAAACACTGTGACCACAGTCAACATGGGGAGGAAAGGGTTTATTGGCTTAAACTTTCAGGGCATAATCTACAAATTGAGGGAAATCTGGGCAGGAACTCAAGGTAGGATCTGAGGCAGAAACCACAAAGGAATGTGGCTTACTAGCTGACTCCCAAGATTACACTCTGCTAGCTTCTTATTCAGCCCAGGCCATCCTGCCTAGGTAGAGGGCCACCCACAGTGGACGAGCCCTCTCTTGTCTCCTAAAAATTGTCCACAGACCAATCTGATTTTGACAACTCATCAACAGAGGTTCCCCATTCCTAGGAAACTCTTAAATTGTGTCAGGTTGATACCTGAAGATATCTGGGGCAATTCCTAAAAGTATTAATTAATAAAAATAGCAAGATTTGAAGTGGCTGTAACTCTCCTTTTCTGATAACAAAAGTAGAGAGAGTAGGTACGTCATAGCACTTAAGAGCAGGTCCTGTCCCCAGCAATATATGGCTAACACAAAACAAACCTGGTGGTACTCTTAAAGTCTTTTTGTCTCATACTGCTGTGAAAATTTTTTCTGTCTTACTAGTCTTGTTCATATATAATGGTTTACAAATTAGTAGTTTTGTGGGAATTTTCTTCTATACAAGTTTCTTATGGTGTGTGTGTGTGTGTGTGTGTGCCTGTACCTCTTTGTTGTATACCCAAGAATCATTGTATTATTACAAAGATTTGGGGTTTTTTGTTGTTGTTGTTGTTGTTTGAGACAGTGTACAATGTGTAGGTCTAGTTGGCCTAGAACTCCCTATGTAGATCAAGGTGGCATCAAACTCTCAGAGATCAGCCTCTGCCTCTGGAGTGTTGGGGTAAAATGCATGGCCTATTTTATGTGTTTGTTTGTTTATTAATTTTACAAAAACATACTGTACGGCTGTGAAGAATACTGTACACTTGCATTGGTTTTTGTTTCTGTCTTTAAGTATTGCTTTTTCATAAGGGCTTCTCTCAGATTTATAATCCCCCTGCCTCAGCCTCCCCTAGGAGTACAATCACATAATTCCCCCTCTGAAATGGTGATGTAAAACTGCAGAAGCTCTGTAATAATACAATATTTATAACAAAATGGAGTTATTTCTTAGAGTTCATCACATGGACTACATTTATTTATTACGTGGACCTGGCATTACTATACTCAGGCTTGCAGCTTCTTACAAATTGGGATTGCAAGCGTGAACCACTGTGTCCACCTAACCCACCTTATTTCATGTGTTTTACTCAAGCAAAATCTTTTCTATCATATAAAGTATTAAAGTATAGCAACTGAATATAAAAATATTATCTTAGGGTTTTCTATGACTTCAAAGAGGGGCAATGACCACAACTACTCTTATGAAGGAAAACATTTAATTGGGGGTTACTTAGAGTTTAGAGGTTTAGTCCAACATCATCCTTGTGGGAAGTATGGCAGCACGTAGGCAGACATGTTGCTGGGGAAGTAGATGGAAGTTTTGCATATAGACTGGCAGAGAGAGTGACAGTGGGCCTGACTTGAGTTTTAAAACCTCAAAGATCATCCCTGTGACACAATACTTCAACAAGTCTACACATACTCCAACAAGGCCACACCCAATCCAACAAGGCCACACCTGCTATAACAAGGCCACACCTACTCCAAGGCCATACCTCCCAGTAGTCATGCTCCCTATGAGCCTTAGGAGGCCATTTCAGTGAACCCATCACATACATGCATACTTATATTTACATGCATTTCATGTATATAGGCATCTCTGTTACTTTCAAGAAAACTAGCAACTGAGTTTGTTAACTTTTAGAAAAGTCCAGATATGTATCTTGCTGATAAATGGCTTTCCTCTCCTTAACTAGCAACATAGAAAGCAACAGAAAAGCATTGTACTAAACAGAAAAGCAGGCTAGTGACTGTGACCAATGCCAGAACAAGTCAAATGGGTGGGCCATACTTTAAGGAATTTGAAGGCAAATTAATTTAAAAATTCACAGTTGCAAGACTCTAATACATCCCTGACTTTTATATTGCTCAACAATCACAACAATAGCTGTCTTTACAACATCCACTTATTCATATATGTTCATAAATACTTGGGCATGCTGGCTGTGATGGTTAACATGATTTGTTAATTACACAGGATCTAGGCTTACTTAGGCTTTCTGGAGATGCATTTCAGGGATTATATCTATTAAATTAAGTGAAGAAAAGACTCCCTTTGACTATAGACAGCATCATTTTATGGGTGCAATGTTTATCAGAGGCAGTGTATTGGTTTAATTGAAGGGAGAAAGTAGGATGACCATTAGCATTCAATACCCTCTGTTCCATGGTAACAGATACAATATGACTTGCCACCATGCCCTCGTGCACAAACCTTTCCATCTTTAAGTCACTTTGTAGTATAATCTGTTTTAGCATTGGGAGAGATAATGAATATAGTGGCTCAGTGATGAAGTCACATCACTCAGGAGGTTGAGGAAGGAAATCACTGTGAGTCCAAGGAAGGAAGTCACTGTGAATCACCTTGAGCTACATAACAAATTCTGGGCCAGTCAAAACTACAGAATCATACCCTGTTTCATACACACATAGATGTATATATTAAGTGTTACTATTCAACTGGTATGACTTGATTGGAATGTCAACTGACATAAAATATTAAAGGGAAGAGAATTTAGGCTGATAGTTCATTCTAAAATTAGCAGTGACAACTGTCAGAATATCTCAAGATATAACCAAATAAAATTTTCAGGTTAAAAATACTGTTTTTATATCTATTAGGAACATAAAGAGAGAGAAAAATGAGCTTTTGAAAAATTCAGAGGGATAAGTTAATAAAAGTGGCAAAAGTTTTTCTAAGAACTCTTTATTAGACATAATCAGGCATCAAAGTGTTTCGTATCAGCTCTTGTATCCGCAAGTACATGGTTCAGCTATTGATTACTGGGTCCTGCCAGTAATTGAGGAGTTGCTGTTCATAAGTCTTTATAAACAAGCATGAAAATATGGAGCAGAAAGAGAGGGGTCAGTGTGGAATTGTGGGGACTTAGTACCTGTCTATCATACACATATGTGATGTTTTGTTCATTGATATTTTCTCCAACATTAGAAACAGTGCTGCCCTTGTCTCCAGTTAGATGAATGAATAAATACTTGCCATTTGAGTTTCTGATTGGCTAAATCTTAATTAATTAATTAATTAATTGGTGCTTTGAAGGCTTTGAAAAACTCAATACATGTTTTTAATTTTAAATTCTCCTTACATGATATTAAGAAGTTGCTAAATCAAAACAACCCTGAGATTTCACCTCACACCAGTGAGAATGGCTAAGATCAAAACTCAGGTGACAGCAAATGCTGGCAGGATGCGGAGAAAGAGGAACACTCCTCCATTGTTGGTGGGGTTGCAGACTGGTACAACCATTCTGGAAATCAGTCTGGAGGTTTCTCAGAAAATTGGACATTGAACTGCCTGAGGATCCAGCTATACCTCTCTTGGGCATATACCCAAAAGATGCCCCAACATACAAAAAGACACGTGCTCCACTATGTTCATCGAGCCTTATTTATAATAGCCAGAAGCTGGAAAGAACCCAGATGCCCTTCAACAGAGGAATGGATACAGAAAATGTGGTACATCTACACAATGGAATATTACTCAGCTATCAAAAACAACGACTTTTTGAAATTCGGGCAAATGGTTGGACCTGGAAAATATCATCCTGAGTGAGCTAACCCAATCACAGAAAGACATACATGGTATGCACTCACTGATAAGTGGCTATTAGCCCAAATGCTTGAATTACCCTAGTTGCCTAGAACAAATGAAACTCAAGACGGATGATCAAAATGTGGAGGCTTCACTCCTTCTTTAAAAGGGGAACAAGAATACCCTTGGCAGGGAAGAGAGAGGCAAAGATTAAAACAGAGACTGAAGGAACACCCATTCAGAGCCTGCCCCACATGTGGCCCATACATATAGAGCCACCCAATTAGACAAGATGGATGAAGCAACGAAGTGCAGACCGACAGGAGCAGGATGTAGATCTCTCCGAGAGACACAGCCAGAATACAGCAAATACAGAGGCGAATGCCAGCAGCAAACCACTGAACTGAGAACGGGACCCCAAGAAGGAATCAGAGAAAGAACTGGAAGAGCTTGAAGGGGCTTGAGACCCCATATGTACAACAATGCCAAGCAACCAGAGCTTCCAGGGACTAAGCCACTGACTATACATGGACTGACCCTGGACTCTGACCTCGAGGTAGCAATGAATATCCTAGTAAGAGCACCAGTGGAAGGGAAGCCCTGGGTCCTGCTAAGACTGAACCCCCAGTGAACTAGACTGTCGGGGGAGGGCGGCAATGGGGGGAGGGTGGGGAACACCCATAAGGAAGGGGGAGGGAAGGGGATGTTTGCCGAAACCGGAAAGGAATAACACTTACTCAAGTTAATAAAAAATAAAAATAAAAAAATAAAATGACGTTTATGACATGTAGGTAGAAATAAAACGTTAGAGTCCCGGTTCTCAGCCTGTAGGTCCCACGCGACTGCCTTGTGGGTCGCATGTCAGATATCCTACCTATCAGCAATAGCAAAATTATAGGCATGAAGTAGCAATAAAATAATTTTATGGTCGGGATCACCACAACAGGAAGAATTGGATTAAAAGGTCAATAGGAACAGGTGAGGACCATTGCTCTTAGGGGAACAAAGAAGACTTTGATGGAAAAGAGGGAAAGGGAGAAGGAAGGGAAGTTTGGGGATAAATATGGTCAACGCATTATCGTGTATCTGCATGAAAATTCCATATGTAACAGAACACAATGTTTGATGAATCTATACAATAAAAACTAAATGAATAAGTAAAAAGAAAAACTGGATTGTGGAATTTTAATTAAATTAAAATAAATTTTATTTTATTTTAAAAAAAAAGTTGCTAATCGTTACTAATGTGAAGTGTGTGTCAAGCTGAATAGGCAGTAGTAGCTAGTATGCCATATTTCAAAGAATCAATTTAATATTTTGATATAATGGAAAAGAAACTCAGAACATCAAGACACACTGGCATTTTAGTAAATAAAGGGGATCCTTGGCTTAAAACCAGGCATGCATAGAACTCAGATTTTCAAGAGAGTAAGATTAAATAACACCAATAAAATTAAATATTGAATAGTAAACACCAATAAAATTAAATATTGAATAGTAAAGTATATAAAATTAATGAGCTTAAGATACTGGGTTGATGTACTGAATTTCGTGAATCTTTATTGTTACTGGTAGATTTGATAGAAAAATAGTGAATTATCTCACATCCTCTTAGCAATATTTAAGATATTCAGCACACTTCAGTCACTGTCACAGTTGAATATATTAGAACCCGTGGGTTTTTGGAGAGATGAAGACAGATAAAATAATTTGTTCTATCTATAGTTATGTCTGAGTTTTACTCATACATCTTATTACTAGAGCCAAGTTTAACCAACATTTTATTTTTATAAAATGTGCACAACCTTTCCCATTGGAGAAAGTAAGACTTATTTTACGTCTTCTAAATACTCAAGTGTCTGGGAGGTGGAAAAACATGAATTACTTGATGTACCTTCAATGCCCAATGCATGTGTGTTGGCCAATATGAATGGATGCCAGTGCTATTTTTTTTTCTGATTCTTTTATCGTCACCAATTGTGGTAGAGGAAAACTGCATGGATATTTAAATAACTCCATCTCATGATGAACTTTCATATATGTCAACTGCTCAACAGTAAGCTCTCCCTTCCAACACTTGCACAGCTACTAGAATGCACTAAGGACCTGCATCCAGCTCTGCATTTACCACCTTGAAGCTGAACCCTCAGCTTCCCCTGGTTCTCCTTCTTCATTGCATTCATGAATGGCTGCTCCCAGAAGGGCTCCAGCTTATTTACAGGATGACAGTTCTCTGTGTATGCCCTCACATACAGTTGTGGAATACTTTTGCTTTTTGAGCAAGAGATGTGCTTGTGAGAATTATTAATGCATCTTGAATATAACCCTTTGAGAATGGAAGCATTATAACGATGGGAAAGGGACATTTCCATGTACATATTTAACCTATTTGACGTGGCATATTTTCAAGCTATGGGTTGGTTGGTTGGTTGGTTTGTCTTGTATTGACCTCCATGATCCTCCTGCTACAGCATCCACCACCACATCTAGCAATAGCTGTGTATTCTAAATGAGAACATCATTATCTATTACAGTGGAACTAAGGAGAATGCCAAAGAGACAAAGGAAAAATCCATTCCCTCTCCTAACAGAGTCTGAACAACCCTGATGTCCAACAAGCTTTTGCCTGCTGGTCATTTCCCTAAGCCACCCTCTGTTCAACAGCTTATAGAAAGAAAAGCTGGCAAAGGGTTTTCTAGTGGAAGCTGTAGAAAGGGAAATGTTCCTTCACCCCCTGATTGCCCAGTAATTGATCTGCTAAAACAAGCTGGCAATAGATAGGCCATCATAGGAAAGACATACAAGTTATTACCTTCATAGAGGTCTCAGTTGAAGAAAGAGAGAACTTCATGAGCCAAAAACCTTGAAGTTTATAGGTGCTGATGTCATGGAGCTGAAGACAGGAAGCTATTTCGAAGGAAGAGCAGTGGATATTTTGAGGGAAATAAATGGGCCCAAAGAACAGATAAGAATGGGGAACAAACATCATCTGGGCATTGACTGTAGGATTACCTCCAGAGTTCTTGAGTTGACCTTTAAAGTTTAATGAGATTATGGGGAGGGACCTTGATTAAATGAATCTCTTGTGGGACTTAAATGATGGAATTTGAGAGAAACTTTCTTCTTATGGTTGAGCAAACAAAGAAAGTGCAGGAAAAGAGGCTTAGGTCCCTTGCAACTACTTCTTTAGTTCAAGGGGGAACTGTTTCTGAGTTCTAGCAGAAGAGAGTAGCAGCAAATTGTATATGTCCAAGAATTGAAAGTCTATGAGGAAAAGAACTTCACAACTAGTAGCTGAGCAACTAAGTCACACAACCAAATGCATAAAGCAAGAGTGTCCTCAGTTCTCCTCAGTCACTGTAATATATCTAGAAACTGTATTAAAATAATAGTGATATCAGCCCACAAAGTAATTACTACTAAATGACCCAAGCAAACATTTTATATAAGATCTCTTCTCGAAAATTCCTTTAATGTAGAAAAGGAATATTTTATGGCTCATATACTAATCCATTAGACATCTTTCACTGAACATATGACATATATCTTCCCACACATAAAGCCTACACAAACTATTCTTACTTTGAGAAAATGCACTAATACACTCTGAGTTCAAAGTAACCATGATATCCAGAAATGATCAGGAAAGGAGCATAGCCCATTGATGTACAGAGACTTAAATACACACACACACACACACACACACACACACACACACACACACACAGAGAGAGAGAGAGAGAGAGAGAGAGAGAGCTACTCACTCACACAGCATGCATGCCTACCTAAAATTATTGTCTATTTTCTAAAATTAGTTACAAATAAAAATTTAAGAACTCTGTAAGGAAAACATGGAAATCTCATGTCTTCCCTGTGGAAGGTTCAGCATTGTTGAGTCACTACAGTATGCAGAACACCCTGGCCCCTTCATAATGTACTCATGTTTCACAAACCTTTGTAACAACTACATGGAAAACAATAAAAATACCTGCAACTGAAAGGGAAAATCTGCCTACTATTTCAGTGACAGTTTTCCAAAGTATTAAAGACAGTGAGAAACACGGAGACATGTTGTAATAGTAAAGAAGACATTTGGTCAAAGGCTCAGAGGAAGTGAGAGAGTTCTTCATAAGGATGTCTGAGGCGGGAATGTTCCTGGATGAGGGAAGGCCTAAGCAGAAGTGGGAGCATTCTTAAAGTGACCAGTGTGGCTCAGGTTGAGTGAGCACACTGAGCACTGGAGACATACAGAGACTGGATATTTACAATAAAAATAATGAAGAATCTAATATCCATAAATATGTTTTAACACAATCATTACGAAGTAAATTCACAATCATTACTCTAAAGTCTAGCATGTAGAAATTGATTATAATGTATTACTCTACTAATTCACCAGTTTTCTAAATGAGATAGGTTTTATATTGGGGACAAAAACCTTCATGAGATATTTGTATTAAACTTTAACACATTCTTTAGTTCCATCATACCAGATTCTTGGACTTAAATGATCAGTGGAAGATCCTAGATAGCCCTGATCAAAGCCTACCATATTGTTTAGAGAGCATATTGTCTAGTTGTGCATTACTAATGAAATTCTTTTGTTAGTTTTATGCTTGTTATGATCAAGTAGACATCATTTTTGTCTATTGTCCACTGAGAGCTGTGTTTACTCAATGGAGGCTGAGGCATGGCTGTTATGCTTGCTGGCTGTCCAGGGTGGCTAGAAATGGAACTCCTCAAAAACCAACTGTATGCTCACCCACAAACAAACCTCAGTAACTATAAAGGGAGAAAGAATGCACAGAGTGTCCTTTGCTCTCTGTGTGTGGGCTAAAACTAGAAATAAATGTGGGTAACACTGGGTAATTCATATATACATGAAAACTATACAAGACTCTATAAATAATTAATGGGTTGATAAATAAATCAAAAGGGAAATCAGAAAATATGCTGAGTTGGGTGAAAGGGAAGAGGACACAGAGAGACAGAAACTGCAGACAACCATCACTGCGATGGAAAGAATGGCTATGAAAGCTTATATTTAATGAGAGGGGAGTAAGTGGGAAGTCAGGAGCTTCCTCACCTGGACTAAGGCAATGCTTGAGAAAGATCAACTAAATCTAAAAGAAAGGAAAGAACCAAAGTTTTTGTGTTCTTCACATCAATTGGTTAAATACAGGCTCTTTCTCACTTTCTCTCCTATTAGATTCAGTGTGTTTAGTTTTATGTTGAGGTCCTTGATCCACTTGGACTTGAGCTTTGTGCAAGGTGACAAATGTGGAATTATTTTCAGTTTTCAACATACAGACTACCAGTTAGGTCAGCACCATTTATTGAGGATGGTTTCTTTTTTTTCCATTGGATCTTTTTGGATTCTTTGTCAAAGATTAAGTGTCTATAGGTGTGTGGGTTTATTTCTGGGTCATCAATTCTATTCCATTGATCAACCTGTCTGTCTTGGTACTAATACCATGCAGTTTTTTATTGCTATTGTCCTGTAGTAGAGCATCCTTTATAAATCAGTAATGGTGATTCTCCAAGAAGTTCTTTTACTGTTAAGAATTGTTTTTGCTATGCAGGGTTTTTTGTTTTCCCATATGAAATTGAGAATTGCTCTTTCCATGTCTGTGAAGAACTGTTTTGGAATTTTGGTGGGGACTGTATTGAATCTGTAGATTACTTTTGGTAGGATGGCCATTTTTGCTATGTTAATCCTACCAATCCATGAGCATGGGAGATCTCTCCATTTTCTGAGGTCTTCTTCAATTTCTTTCTCAAGAGATTTGAAGTTCTTGTCATACAGGTCCTTCACTTGTTTGGTTAGAGTTACTCCACATTGTTTTATACTATGTGTGACTATTGTGAAGGGTGTTGCTTCCCTATTTTCTTTCTCAGCTCATTTGTCATTTGTATAAAAGAAGGCTACTGATTTGTTTGAGTTAATTTTATATCCATTTACTTTGTTGAAGTTGTTTATCAGCTGTAGAAGTTCTCTGATAGAATTTTTGAGGTCACTATGTATACTATCATATCATCTGCAAGTAGTGATTCCTTGACTTCTTCTTTGCCAATCTGTATCCCCTTGACCTTTTGTTGTCTTATTGCTCTAGCTAGAATTCTGAGTCCTAACCAGGCAACATACATGGGCTGGTCCATGGCCCCCAACACATACACAGCAGAGGACTGCCTGGTCTGGCCTCAGTGTTAGAAGAAGTGCCTAACCCTTGAGAGACTTGAGGCCACAGGAGTGGGGAGGCCTGGAGTGGAGGCATCCTCTTGAAGACAAGGGGAGGAGGAATGGGATGGGGATGGGATGGGGAACTGTGGGAGGGCAGACCTGGAGGGGGCAATGACTGGACTGTAAAAAATGAAAGTAGTGTTAAAAATTGGTGAATTAGCAGAAAAGAGACTGGCAAAAGTGTGACTCTAAAATATCCTCGATGGCAAAATCAGAAACATTGCCACAAACCTGCACTTATCAAGACAAAAAAGGAATCTCAAGTTACTAAAATTAGAAGTGAAAGTGCAGAAGCATACTCACTGATCTTTTGAAATCCTGAAGGTCATGCAGCAGGGGTGTGAGCACCTATAAACACTAGTAAGCTGGGTGGAATCAAAGGTGTCTCTTATTGATATATTGCTATCTCATAGAAACCTGTTCTTTCCTAATCAGAGTGGATCCAGACAGGAGGGGTGGTAGGGAGAGACTGGGAGGAGTGGAGGTAAGAGAAACAGTAATCAGGAGATAATGTGTGAAAAAAATAATCTATGTTTTAATAAATAGGACATTTTTTAAAAGGACAAAAAATAGCAACCAAAACTATTAAAAGAAAAAATATTGGTAGGGTTATGACACTGAATTCTGCCAAGGATTTTTTTTTGCACATGGCACCAAACATGATAACAGCAACTCCTCTCAAACATAGTTAAAATTAGAAAATGTATACCTCAATTGACACCATTAATTAAGTTGAAAAGCAATAAATCACAAAACCAGTAGAGAGTTTTGAAAATTGTGTGTCTGGTTAATATTTATATCAAGAATATGAAGGATAGAACTGTTAAAATTCAAAAATAAAACTTAAAAATTGGAGAAGTTACTTTTCCCAAACAACTTACCAGTGCCCTATACATTCAAGACAAGATAGTATCATTAGTTACCAGGGAGATGCAAATCAAACCACAATTGCATGTTTAGTATCAACTGTCAAATGAACTCAGGTGTTCATGCTTTAGGGCAGGCAATTTAGTGCATAAATCATCTCCCTAGCCTCCTTTGGGATTTCTGATGTATTCTTCTAAGTATTTTAAATGGGGTTTTCTTGTGGCAAATTACAGGTGAGAGGTCTTCAGAAACAGTTTCACTCACTCTAATTATGCAAATAATTATGCCTTAAAAATGACACAAATAGGGCTGGAGAGATGGCTCAGCGTTTAAGAGCACTAATTGGTCTTCTAGAGGTCCAGAGTTCAATTCCCAGCAACCACATGGTGACTCAAAACCATCTGTAATGGGATCTGATGCCCTCTTCTGGTGTGTCTGAAGAGAGGTACAGTGTACTGACATGCATAAAATAAATATATAAATCTTTTTTTAAATGACATAAATACATAATTTTATATTATATTCAATCTTATCAATAGCATGTAGTACCATTAACACTATATTAATGATATAGTATTAGTATCCATTAGTCAGATAACATAAATTTTAAATATGTTCTACATAGACCATGAGCCTCAAATGAAAATCAAGAAGGAACACCTTTAATACATTCACACATCATACTTTCTTCATATCGGACTCTCTGATTTACCTACTCACACTAGATTGTTTATTTCCAAGCTATTTAGGAGTGAGTGGTAGACCTGGGTATTAGATGGAAATATGTAGCATTCGGGGTATTCTGTGATAAAATTAGACATTCTAGTTTCATGAACGTTCACAGTGAGGCATTATGGCATAGAAAATATTATCACAATGTTCTTGGGCAAGCAAGTTCTTGATGCTACAATTGCATCTGCTATTATTATTTTTGTTACCTCAGTCACCTCCATTTGGAAACATTGTGATGCCTTGCCATTTATGGAGTGCCATTGCTAGAGCCTGCCTAGTTTCTGTTGGCTCATTTCTGGTGCTCCTCCTATTTGGATCATGTATTTGAATTTTGTACTTCAGGTCCTGACCTCTGTCATGCACACAGATTCCCTGAGGATGAGAGTATATTCTTGGAGTGCTATACATACACATCTCATGTGTATACTGTACCTATTCTTTTATTTCAACCGATTCTCTAAGTCATATAGGTTTGTAATATATGAATATCCTACTTATCTAGCCACAAAATTCTGCCAACTTAAATTGTCCTTAATACAGCCATGAAGGAAAGAAAGAAATTAGTGCAGAACTCCACTAGGAAAATTGGCAACACCTGTGTTCCTTGTCATATAGGGTAGATATCTGTTTCCACAGAGAGCCTGAAGAAGTACATGTATCATTGATGGTCCTTGATTTAATATGCATGTTTATCTGTTTCTTCAGTTTCCATGTTCTTCCCAAGGTATATTAAGTCATTACAGCATAATCAATACTGACATCATCGTGGTAGAGGCAGGAAGGGCAAAATCAAAGGAAAATCAGTGGATGAAGTCATTTCAAAACACTAAGAAATGATCATGGAGTCAGGACATCAAGTATTACTATATCCAAAGACCTTGCTAATTCTCACACTAATTAGTGGATGTCCCTAAGTATCACAAAAAAAAAAAACCCAGTCTAATATAATCAGAGACAACGACATAGGTCATATAAAGAAAATACCAAGGTTAAATCATGATTGTTATATAATATGTCCTTTGTATCCACAACTGACCACAGACTGAAATTAATATATCAAATAAGCATGTGCATACATTTCTACTTATCAACATTCTGTAACCAATACAATAGTTATTTACAGCACACTCACATTATTTTAGATACTGTATTCCATTTTATGAAAATACTTGGCCATCCATGGGTTTTAGAAATTACCCATGATAGTCATAAAGTCAGCACCTCCAATGATACAGAAGAAATGCAACTATTTTTTTTTCGGGGCTGGGGACCGAACCCAGGACCTTGCGCTTCCTAGGCAAGCGCTCTACCACTGAGCCAAATCCCCAACCCCAACTATTTTTTTAAGATGTGAACATACCTAATGTTTACTAGGGAGATTTGTAGTGGGGCTGCTTAAATATTAATAGCCGGCCACTGATAGACTAAGTCTCTATGATCTGAAGAATTCTCCCATTCATAACAGTAATTCTCAAATGCTCGATATGGAAGGTATGCCCTGTCATACTTGTCAATGTAGAGGAAATTATATGGCATTATCAAAAGTATGACCTCCATGGAGGTCTTTGTGGATATCTTAAGTACAGATCTCCAACAAGGGTTTCACAGCAGTCTCTGGGCCCCTCTTCAAATCAATAAAACTAGGATTTCTAGAGATTGGGTTGGGTTTAGTTCTGAGCTTAAGATGTTTTTAAATCTTCCTAAATGATTCTAGTGTCGAAGAGGTTTAGAGAAGTCTCCTAATAAAAAGTTAAATAAGGAAGAGAGGGAGGGAGGGACAAATGGAGGGAGAAAGGGTAGAATTTCCCCCAAAGAATTTGAACCCACAGACTACACATTTTAAACAAGAATGGCATTTTGAATCAATGAGGAAGAGGGAAGACTGCCTGTTAAGTCCTGTGTCTTAGCCTTATAAAACAATCTACAGGGAATGGAAAATTCCCCTAGGAGAACTGTCGCTCAGAGCTTAAGAGTAGAGGGATGAAACAAGGAGAAGCCTTGGTGAACAGAAATAGCACTCCCCGTGCAGACCATGTACCCGTGTATGTCAACACCTGCGAACAGCAACAGAGATGCGCCCACACAGAACGCGTAGCTGTCTTTCTATTGAAAAGTGTTCTGGGAACTTTACTTTTGAAAACTAAGTTATGAAAAGCTTCTGATTACTGAATTAAAATGTATTCTGATGGAAATAAGCGTGAAACTTCTGCCAGAGCTTTCGGGAGTTTTAATTTGAGGAGGAGTAGGGAGAGAGTTTGGTGTCGTTAACTTTTCCAATTTAGTAAATAATCTAAAAGATGTTTCTTCCATTAGAAATGAAAATTATTGTTCCTCCCTCTCTCATATGGGTTTGACTGCTCTTTTTATTATTTTTAATTGAAAAGAATATGTTCTCATAATTATATCCAGACTATAATCCCCCCTCCCTTCCTCCTAGCTTTCCTCCACATCCTCTCTCCCATAGATCTGCTCCCCCTCTGTTTCCCTTCAGAAAGTAGTGGGCCTGCAAGAGAAGATACCCAAACACCACAAAACAAGATGCAGTCAGACAAGGCCAAAGCCTTCATATCGAGGCTAGACAAGGCAACCCAATAGGAGGACAAGAGTCCCAAGAATGGGCAAAAGGTTCAGAGACACACCTGCTCCCACTGATAGGAGTCCCACAAAAACACCGAGGTAACAGCCATAGCATATATGTAGTAGACCTAGCACCGTCCCATGCAGGCCTTATGCTTGCCTCTCCATCTCTGGGAGACCATATGCACTCACTTAGTTAATTCTGTTTACTTGGTGTCCTCCATCCCCTCTGACTCCTACAGTCTGTCCTCCCCCTCTTCCAGGATGTTCCCCTGAGCTCTGAGAGGAGGAGCCCAATGGAGACCTCCAAGTATGCTCTTTATTTTCAATAAAAGCTTCTCTTAAGAAACAGTACATTTGACATCTCAAGTTGGTAGTTTTGTGTGGTAACACAGACAACATGGATTATTTCGGTGGGATTCATCAACAGATTATTATTCTGAAAATTCCTACTAAGGATTTTTAATTGACAGCATGTTTTTTTTTTCTGTACCACATATTTTAAATGCCTCTGAAGTGGTTCCATTTGAGATTTGGGGACCAGCCTCACAGGATAAGCTGGATGTTTCATCCTTAGAGCAATGTCTCTGGAGTAAAAGCAAAGGAAGGCTTTGCTTCAAACTTTACTTTAAAAACCCATAGCTGTGAGAAGGGCAAGTGAAATTCCATATTGAAGGAGGTAGACCCAGGCAGAGCCCTAAGTTCTTGAGTCTGCCTGTATTCATCGTTAGAACTAAGCTTTGAACAGGGGTGTGTTGTCACTTCCCGGAAGTGAAGTCTCTAGAATGTGAAGGAGCGTTGGTGTTTCAGGGGAAGAAAGCCACTTCACCTTGGTGCCTGTGTGAGTGTGTGGTGATAGTGCATGTGGCAGTGAATGCTCTTATGGAAGCCAGAGGAAAACCTTGAAGTACTGGTGCTTTACTCCCACATTTGCCTAGGATCTGAAGATCACACTTGTGTCCCAGCCATGCCCACCAAGTGCCTTTTGTGTGAGCTATCTGCCCAACCCCAGACCTGGGCTTTAAAACAGTTAATTTTTTTTTAACTATAAAACCATAAAGATCCTGTCCCAGTGGGCATGGATCTTTGCATGAGTCATTAGTTTGATGAATGGAGTGGCTAAGGAGAGAAGGCGTTTCCCTAACCAAGTGGTTAGGAATAAGATCAGAAGTGAGGTTTACAAGTTTTCCGTGCAGCATCCGAGGCTAGGCCTAACACGTTCTGAGTGCATGGACACCTGTTCTGGATGTCTAGGCTGCCCCTCCCCTTGACTCACTTGCTGTTGTTAATGTCAGATGAGCAATAAGGCCCACAAGTCATGCTGTGCACCTTTTCCGTTGCTTTCCTTGCTGGAAAAGTGCACCTTGAATAAGAGTGGTGCGGTTACTTTGTTTCCCAGCCAGAATTTATTTCTACCTTCAAGGAATCGTTGTTTTAATGAGCATTCAGCAGATGCAAGGTAAACACGTGAAAAGGTTAAGACTGGATATACTTGGGTAGGCCAGCCATGACACTCCACGTCACCTAGGCAGAAATACAGCGAATAACCAGACATCTACTTCTTTGAAAGGATGCCCTAATAATATTATAAAACAGGCTGTTCTGCTTTACCAGGGTTTAATAATCTGTCAGTTGGCCTATCTGTTTTTGGCATTACTAAGTAACTTGTGGAAATCACCTCCAAAGAGTTCCTAGACCATAAACAAGAAGCAAGTTGTGTTAGTTAGCTTTTTGTCACTGCGACAAAATAGCCAAGACTAACTGAAAAGGAGGGAAGGTTCATTTTTGCTGGGGAGCAGTAGACTGTGGTGCATAGTTTCAAGGTCTTTAATTCTTTGTCACTTGGCCATGCTACTTTGGGCTTGTGGTGGCACAGTATGTCATGTTAGTATATAGCAAGAGAGCTATTCGCTGACCATCACCTGGGAAATAAGAGAGAGATTGACAGTGCTGGGATTTCATATCCTCAAAAGGAGTACATGCCAAGTGATCTAATTTCCTTTCACTTGGCTCCACCCACTAAAGCTTGGCTCCACCCACTAAAGGTTCTGCTGCCTGCTAATAGCACTACAAACTGGTGACCAAACCTTTATCATTTGGGCCTTTGGGAGAGCATGTATCATCCAGATCTTATAACATCAACAGGGCACTAAGTTCAAGAACATTTTAAATGTCATTATTATTCACATCATGTATCATATCTATTGTGTGTCACTTCTCCAGTGGACCCTGCAATGATCTTTAAATATATTGAATACTTCGATTTAGTCCATTGGTGCTGGGTGGCAAGGAGCAAGCACATGAAATGTGTTGTCTTTAAAACAAGAATAGCAGGGCTGGAGAGATGGCTCAGCGGTTATGACCACCAACTGCTCTTCCAGAGGTCCTGACTTCAATTCCCACCAACCACATGGTGACTCACAACCATCTGTAATGGGATTCAATGCCCTCTTCTGGTGTGTCTGAAGACAGCAACAGTGTACTCACATACATACAATAAAACAAGAATAGCTACATCTGAAATATTCCAAGTTTCAATAGTTATTCCTTCTCAAAATGATGGTTTTAAATTTAAGTAGTCAAATATTCTTGTAGAAGCCTAATGATACTTCTATTTTTTGCTACAAACTACATAAATTCAATTGTCATCACAAGAATGATTACGGCCATTTTTATTGTTTGTTTGTATGGTGTTAGGGCTCAATTCTCTACAGCCAGGATTTCAGCTCATCCGTGGGAGAAGCTAATTCTCCTTCTCCCAAGATAAATAATTGCCTGGCTTACTTTTTGATTGAGTCTTAACCCTCCCCTCCCCCAACACGGGCGTCACAGGGCCAGAGCGCTGTCCTTAGCTCCATTATCTGATTTTCATAATTTGTGGATTTCTGTTGCTCTTCTCTGTGAAATAGAAATTTTCGCTTAATTTTCTTATTTTGATTCTTTTTCATTGGTTCACATAGACATAGTTTCTAGCAGGCTACTATATCTGTAAGTCATCTTTACTCTTTCCCTTGTTGAATAAAATTCTCAAGGAATTAATAAAAAAATTTTTGCTAAAAAAGAGTTTCCAGATACCTCATCCTTTGTGCAGGTTTTGATGGAGAGGTCATGGAAGGGAAACTGTTGAGGGAGAAAGGATGGTGGCTGACTTTTGCACCCTAAAGTAGTGGCGGAAGCAATGCGAGCTAAAAGAAAATAAGGGGAGAGAGAGAGAGAGAGAGAGAGAGAGAGAGAGAGAGAGAGAGAGAGAGCCATCATTCTGCCTTCATTCTGGTTCGCCGGAGGCCGTGGTTTGGGTACACTTGGAGGAACCATCACCAGCTGGTGTCCTTGAATGGCTTCCAATTTGCTTCTGGTGGACACAAGTCTCTAGAACCATCTATAAGGTCTTCAAAGATCAGTTTTGGTTCTCATAATTCAGCTCCAGGTCATGAAGAACCAGTCCATTTAGACTAAATCTAGTGGATTAGCTAGGACAGCCCTGTGTGCATCTGGTCCCTGCTGTTGAAAGGTGAAGCTGCAAATAATTGAACAGGTTCTTGCAAGTTGTAGAGACTCTGAGCATCCAAGAGGGACAGTGTCCAGAATACAAGATGAGACAGCAGGGGATACAGAATTGAAGATGAATACACTGTAGAATTGATTTTATGGACCACTTGCTGGTTCAGGGGGGTAACCCAGCAGCTCAGATTTAGAGGAGGACCTGAGCACATCTTAGGCAATACTGACAGAGAAACATGGTGTGCAGCCTCTTTCTCTGACCAGATTGGGTCTCAGAATGGAACTCAGCATGGGATCTGAGCCCCAGTCACACATCTGGTGGCCTGGCAGGAGGGATTCCCCAGTGTGAGGATTGGATAGCAAACTTCTCCTTGGAATGGTTTCAATGTGTGAATCACTTCCCACCTCTGCTATTCTAGCTCACACACACAAGGATTTCCCAGACTCCTGGGACTCACTATACCTTTCCTAAAATTACAAGACTCTGAAGTTTGAAAGCATAATTCTATCTTGCAGCAATTGAAAACAAAGTACAAAAATGGAGTCTTAATTATGCTTTTATTGCTACAGAGATACACCATGATCAAGCAACTTACAGAAGAAAGGGTTTACTTGGGGAGCGCTTACAGTTTCAGGGCATCCGTACATGACCATCATACAGGGAGCAGGGCAGCAGGCAGGCATGGTCCTGGAGCAGTAGCTTACATCAGATCCATAAGTTGACAACAAAGAGAACAGAGAGTGGTGAGGGCTTTTGGAACCTTGAAGCCCACCCTTGCTCACATACTTCCTCTAGCAAGGCCACATCTCCTAATCCTTATCAAATAGTTATGCCAACTGGGACCAAGCATTTCAATATAGGAGCCCGTGGGGGCCACTATCATTCAAGCCACCACAAATAAGAAGTGTGGTAGGTTACTGCCACTGCTGTAATGAAGTAGGGCTAATACAGTAGCATAGTACAGTAAATAAGTATTATCTTATGCTTCAGGAGGTCAGAGGTACGCCATGCTGAGCACCATGCTATAGACTATCATAGACTCTACATAACAGCTGATGCCGGTGGCTTGAGACCCCCTTCATTCCTTGGCTTTTGGCCCCTCATTACACAAAGCCATTAATTTTGACATTGGCATCTCTCTGCTTCTGCCACCCCTATATCAGTTGGACCGACTCCTATTATTACAGTGGTCCAACCTAGATATTCCAGGATAGCCTCCCTATTTCAAGGTCATTTTATAGCAATCTTTACTCCATCCACCAATCTAATATTGCTTTTCCAGGAGCCTAGTATATTTACATCCTTGGAGGCATTAGCGCGTAGCTCCTGTCAGTAAGCACAGCACAGCATCAGTAATAGTGTCAGGCCTTGGTGCTCCATCATGAGATGGATCCCAAGTCGGGCCAGTCTCTGGACTGCCTTTCCTTCAGTTTTTCTCTAATTTTGTCCCTGCAGTTCATTTAGACAGAAATAATTCTGGGTCAGAAATTTTGACAGTGGGTTGTTACCCTGTCCTCCACTTGAGGTCCTTTCTAGCTCCTGAAGGTGGACTCTACAAGTTCCCTCTCCCCACTGTTGGGCATTTTGGCTAAGGTCACTCTCTTTGAGTCTCTCACTTCCCAGGTCTTTGGTGCTTTCGAGAGGGTCCCCCACCTTCCACCTCCAGAGGCCTGTCTCTCCCACCTAATCCTGCTCCCCTTTTTCCATCCCCCTCCTTTCTCCCACCAAGGTCTCTCCCTCCTTCTGCCTCCCATTATGGTCTGTGGGTTTTGCCCTATGTATTCTGTACTTTTTGGCTAATACCCACTTATCAGTGAGTACATACCATGCATGTCTTTTGTGGTTACCCCGCTCAGGACGATATTTTCTAGTTCCATCCATTTGCCTGCAAAATTCATAATGTCCTCATTTTTAACAGCTGAATAATATTCCACTGTGTAAATGGATCATCACATGTTCTGGATCCATTCTTCAGTTGAGGGACATTTGGGTGTTTCCAGCTTCTGGCTATTACAAATAAAGCTGCTATGAATATAGTGGAGCAAGTGATAGACACACATACTTACACCCAACCATTGGACTGAACTTGGGGACCCCTATGGATGAATTAGGGGAAAGATTGAAGAAGCTGAAGGGGACAGCGACCCCATAAGAAGACCAGCAGTCTCTACTAACCAGACCCCTGGGAGCTTCCAGTGACTGAACCACCAACCAAGCAACATACACAAGCTGGTTCAAGGTTCCAGCACAAATATAGCAGAGGACTGCACGGTCTGGCCTCCTTGGGAGAAGATGTGCCTAATCTTTGTGAGAGTTGAGGCCCCAGGGGGATACCTGGTGGGGGAGCATTGTCTCAGAGGCAAGGGGGAAGAGTAATGGGATGAGGAACTGTGGGAGGTGGGACCAGGATGAAGGGCAACAGCTAGAATGTAAATAAACAAAATAATTTTTAGAGAAAGAATGTAGCCACCTTTAGAAACATTATTCTTTATTTTTCTACTAATAATTTTCTACTTATGCAAGGAATGAACTCAAATGTTTATAACTGTCTTCAGTAAAATACTCCATGTTGCCTTGAGTTAATACTTTAGCTGTATTAGTCTCCCCACTCCCTTTCCTTCTATCTTTCTCCCCCCTCCCTCTCTCTCTTTACATTTTTTAATTTTATTTTTTGGATATTTTATGTATTTACATTTCAAATGTTATCCCCTTCTCCCCTCTCCTATACCCCCTTCCCTTCCCCCCTTCCCCTGTTTCTATGAGGATGCTCTCACCCACCTACTCCCACCTCAATGGCCTGGCATCTCCCTACTCTGGAGAAACAAGCCTTCACAGGACCAAGGACTTTTCCTCTTATTGATGCTGGACAATGCCATCCTCTGCTACATATGTGGCTGGAGTCATGGGTCTCTCCATGTGTACTCATTGGTTGGTGGTTTAGTCCCCTGGGAGCTCTGGTGGGGTCTGGCTGGTTGATAGTGTTGCTCTTCCTATGGGGTTGCAAACCCCTTCAGCTCCTTAGAGCTTTATTTACTTGGACATAATGGATCAGGTCATAGGCTCTAGGATAGAGTGTAGAGATGATACTTAGTAACTCTCTTATCTTCCCTTTGGGGAGTTACTGATCAATATCCCTCTCCCCTCCAAAACACCATGTCTCTTACTGCCTTTGAGATCAGCTAGTGACCAGAAGAAAAGAACATAACTTTGTGTACAATATTGAATGCGTGTTGTGGCTGGGAGTGGCAGCAAGTGTAAGCTTACTGGTGATGTACAGCAGTAGAGGATAATTCTACATATTTTCTCATTGTCATGCTACTGCACGTCTTAACTCTGTAAGTTAAATCCCGATACTTAAAATTGAATAATGAGAAGGAATTGAATTTATGGTCTATTTTAAGATTATCATTCCATAACCTTTAGATCTCTCCCTGCAAATTAAAAGTAATTAGTAAGTGATAGGGTTTTGCTTAGTATTGATAACCATGGACTCGTTTGGTAGGACTGTGTATCCTGATAAAATAAGGAAAGCTAGTGCTTTTGTTTCCTTACCATGTTCTACCATCTTTTCTAGTGCTGTATGGAGCCAAATCCACCTATTCTTTAAAAAATATGAGTAGGTAATGGGTATAACAATTTTGTAGGTGGAGAAACTGAAACACACCAAAATTAAGTTTCTCAGAAACACAGCTCTGCATGACTAAAGCTGATCAGAACCAGGAAGACTGGGCAGACGGAGTACAAGCTTGTAACCACTTTGCTATGGTGCCCACACACTGAATGTACAGAAATCTGCCTTTATCAATGGCTTGACATCCTGAAATTTTAGTTATTCATTGTTCAACATTTTCCACTGAGTGAAAAATTGCATAAATAGTCCATGAGTTTTTAATAGTATGAACTGAGAGTAGCATTCCCTATGCTGGGAATTGTCCCTATGGTCAACGGATCCATACTAAATATGCCACTTGCCCATTAGTTACTTAGTAGATGCCATATTTGTCTGATCAACTGTTGTTAGCACATGGTTGTAAGGGGTAGTTTTAGTTCCACGACCAACTATTAACACATTGGTTTTTCTTTCACCAATTAATTTAGATATTCACTTTACATATGATCACAGCCCACCTCCCTCCTCTCCTCCAAATCCTACTTTCATACCACATTCCACCATTTCTCCCTCCCCTTTTTCTTAAAGGGTACCTCAATGGTACCAAACCACCAAGGCACACATTGAAGCAGGACTAAGCTCATCCTCTGCCACTGAGGTCAGAGAAGACGTCCTAGCTATGAGGAAGAAATCCAAAGGCAGGTAGCAGAGTCAGAGACAGCCCTGCTCCCATTTTTAGAAGACCCACATAAAGACCAAGCTGGACATTGGTTTCATATATGTAGGGGTCCTAGGTTCAGCCCTGCATGCTCTTTGGTTGGTGGTTTTAGCTCTGTGAGCCCCCATAGACCCAGGTTATTTGATCTTGTGGGTCTTCTTGTGGTGTCCTTAACCTCACTGTCTCTCTTCCACAATACTCCCTGAGCTCCACCTATGGTTGGCTGTGAATCTCTACAACTGTTTACATCAGCTGCTGGGTGAAGCCTCTCTCCCATGGGATGGGTCTGAAGTTGGACAAGTCATTGGTTGGTCACTCCTTCAATCTGCTTCATCCCTGGACAAATTTTGGATGGAAGGTTTGTTTTGTGGGTGGGTTGGTGTCCCCCTACCTCAGCTTGGAATCCAGCCTGGCTATAGGGAATGAACACTTCAGCCTCCATATCCCCAGCTGCTAGTAGCCTCAGCTAGGATCACCCCTATAGACCCCTGGGCGCCTCCCTATTTCCAGAGATGCCCCCCACTGATTTGCATCCTCTCTCTCAACCTTCTCCCTACACCTGATCTCCATGCCAGTTTCCTTCCCACCCCCTCTCCCACACAGTTCCCTCCATCCATCCACCTTCCATGTCTAATTTATTTCCCCTTCTGAGTGACATTCGAGTATCCTCCCTTGGGCAATCCTTGTTACATAGGCTCTTTGGATCTATGGATAGTAGCATGGTTATTCTGGACTGTGTGGCTGATATCCACTTATGAGTACATACCATTTGTGTCTTTCTGCATCTGGGTTACCTCACTAAGGATAATATTTTCCAGTTCCATCTATTTGCCTACAAGTTTCATGACGTTCTTTTTAAATAGCTGAATAGTCTTCCATTTGTGTACATGTACCACATTTTCTTTATCCATTTTCAGTTGTGGGAAATCTATGTTGTTTTCAGCTTCTGGCTGTTACAAATAAGGCTTCTATGAACATAGTTGAACAAATGTCCTTGTGGTATAGTGCAGCATCCTTTGGGTATATGCCCAGGAGAGATGCAGCTGGGTTTAGAGGTAGCACTAGTTACAATTTTCTGAGAAACCACTGAATTGATTTCTAAAGTGTTTATACATGTGTGCACTCCAAACAGCGACGGAGGAGGTTTCCTCTTGCTCCACATCCTTGCCAGCATGAGCTGTCCTTGAGATTTTTTTTAAATCTTAACTATTCTGACTGGCGTAAAATTTCAGAGTTGTTTCGATTTGCACTTTGCTGGTGACTAAGGATGTTGAACATTGTTTTAAGTGCTTTGGGCCATTTGAGATTCAGTTGTTGAGAATTCTCTGTTTAGCTCTGTACCCCATTTTTAATTGGGTTATTTAGTTTGTCAGTGTTTAATTTCTTGAATTCTGTATATATTTTGGATATTAGTCTCTGGTCAGATGTACGGTTGGTGAGGATCTTTTCCCATTCTGTAGGCTGCTGTTTGTTTCTATTGAGTGTCCTTTGCCTTACTGAAGCTTTTCAGTTTCATGAGGTCCCATTTTTTAATTGTTGATTAGTGCCTGAGCTATTAGTGATCTGATCAGGAAGTTGTCTCCTATACCAGTGCATTCAAGGCTATTCCCCACTTAGACTTCTATTAGACTTAGTGTACTTTGTTTTATGTAGAGGTTTTTAAATCTACTTAAACTTGAGTTTACTGCAGAATGATGACTATGAATTTACCTACATGCAGACATCCAGTTAAACCAGCACCATTTGTGGAAGATGCTCTCTTTTTTTATCCATTGTATGGCTTTCACTTCTTTTTCAAAAATTAATTGTTCATAGGTGTGTGGGTTTATTTCTAGGTCTTCAACTGTATTCCATTGATCAATCTGTCCATTTTTATGGTGGTAACATGAAGGTTTTACTACCGTTGGTCTGTAGTACAGCTTGAAATCCAGTTCTTTTATTGAAGGGGCTCGAGACCCCATATGAACAACAATGCCAAGCAACCAGAGCTTCCAGGGACTAAGCCACTACCTAAAGACTGTACATGGACTGACCCTGGACTCTGACCTCATAGGTAGCAATGAATATCCTAGTAAGATCATCAGTGTAAGGGGAAGCCCTGGGTCCTGCTAAGACTGAACGTGATTGTTAGGGGGAGGGCGGCAATGGGGAGAGGATGGGGAGGGGAGCGCCCATAAAGAAGGGGAGGGGGAGTGATTAGGGGGATGTTGGCCCAGAAACCGGGAAAGGGAATAACACTCCAAATGTAAATAAGAAATACTCAAGTTTAAAAAAAAAAAAAAAGATGGTTTTATCTATCCCAACTCTTATCGTTTTTCCATATGAAACTGAGAATTGCTCTTTCAATGTCTGTAAAGAATTATGTTGAAATTTTGATGGTAATTGCATTGATTCCGTAGATTGAAAATGGCCATTTTCACTATGTTAATCCAGCAGCATGGGATCTTTCCATCTTCTGATATCCTCAATTTCTCTCTTCAAAGACTCAAAGTTCTTGTCATACAGATATTTCACTTACTCGGTATTTTTATATTATTTGTGCCTATTTTGAAAGATACTGATTCCCTAATTTCTTTCTCAGCCCATTTATCATTTCTGTAAACAAGGGCTACTGGTTTTTTTTTAGTTAATTTTGTATCCAAGTACTTTGCTAAAGTTGTTTATCCAATGTAGGACTTCTCTGGTAGAATTTTTGAGGTCAATTGTATATAGTATCATATTATTGACAGCCTTGTCCCTGGCTTTAGTGGAGTTGTCTTAATCTTCTCTCCATTTAATTTCATCTTGGCTATTGACTTGTTTTGTGTGTGTGTGTGTGTGTGTGTGTGTGTGTGTGTGCGCGCACACACACATGCACACACACACAAAACAAATATATACATATACATATGTATATATTGTCTATATTGTAGTTAGGTATGAACTTTGTATCCCTGATCTCTACAAGACTTTCAACATGAATAGATGGTAGATTGTATGGCAGGCTTTTTCAGCCTCTAATGAAATGATTGTGAATTTTTTCTTTCAATTTACTTACATGGTGAATTACATCAATTAAATTTCATATGTTAACCATCTTTGCATCCCTGCAATGAAGCCTACTTGCTAATGGTGGATGATGTTTTTTGTGTATTCTTGGATTTGGCTTGTGAGTATATTATAGAGTATTTTTTACATAAATATTTGTATGGGGAATTGGTCTGATATTCTCTTTCTTTTTTTAAATCTTTGTGTAGGTATCAGGGTGAGTCTTTCTGTACTTGTTTTATGAATTAAATATTACCATATGTAGGTAAGTTAAGAAAATGTATGTAGAAGGAGAACGGCTATGTAGAGCCAGATGAAGGGTGACCAGGAACCATAAATTGATCTGCCTTTGTCAACTTTAAAATATATTGCTTTTTTCTTGGAGACTTGGACCAACAGTCTATTTAAAGAATGGTCAGCTGTATTCTGATTTTTTTGTTTGCTTTATTGTTGTTGTAGTTGTTGTTTGTTTTTGTTTTTTGTTTTCTGCAATCATTACTCAAACAACATTAGTATAAATGACATTTACTTCACTTTCCTATTCTATGTTGTTTCCTCTGTCTTCAGGATAATGTGTTATACATTGAAAGTTTCAGTATTTTCCCCTTAGACATATCTGACAACTTGAGCCACTTAAATGGGCACACTCGTGTGTGTGTGTGTGTGTGTGTGTGTGTGTGTGTGCGCGTGCACATGTGTGTGATGAACTACACACACACCATGACATGCACACACAAGAGAAGGCCAGCCTAACACTGACTGTTCTTCTTTAACTAAGGGAATTAGGTGGAATTAATAGAAGAAAATAGTTCATTTTTGTGGTCTAATTGTGCCTATGTCCTGATACACTGTTTCAAGAGTTTTGTATCACAACATAGTATTATTTAGTGAAGGGAATCACTCTTGCCTTGGGCCCAGCTAAAAGGTATCTGGAAGAATCTCAGCCTTGGGAAAATGCTTAGAAATGTGCTAATATTGGCTCTTAGTCAAGCCAAAACCTTTTCTTTGTGCTTCTGGTATGTCTCCTCTTTACCTGGCTTTTTTCTCCTCCTACCCTCAACCTGAGCTCCACCTCTTCCGTTCTTCTTCTTTTGTTATTATTTTACTAAGCCAACATACAGAGTGATGGGTTTCATTGTGGCATTTCTTGAGTCCTTACGCTTTGTTATAATGAACATCCCAGCTCTCCTGCCCTCCCCATCCCTACCATCCTCACTAGATGATTCCTTCCACCTACTCAACTAGATTCCCCTCCTTCTTCTTTAGATCATGAATCAGTCCCCTCACACTCTCATTCCCTGCCTGAAATTTTGTCCTCTCCTTTCATGGTCCTTTTTCTAGTTTCATCGCACATGCACACGTGCACACACAGACACGTGCACACATTCATAGACAGGCATGCACACATGTATACACAAGTATATACAATTGCATATTTGTAGTCTTAAATCTAGCTTTCACATACAAAAAAAATGTTATTTGTCTCTCTGAATCTGGTTCATTGTGTTTAATTTCATCTCTTACAGTTATATCCATTCTCCTGAAAATTATCACTTCGTTTTTGCTAGGGGCTAAATAAAATCCCACTATTTATTTAGTGTGTGTGCGTGTGTGAGTGTGCATGTGTGTGTGTCACTTTATGGGGAACCTTTAGGTGGGAACTGAATCCTAGCCACTATAAATAGTGAAGCAGTAATCATGTATGTGCAGGTATCTATGTAGTGTGTTGATGTAGAATGTTCTTGTGATACTTAGGACGTGTGGATGTTCTGGTTTCAGTGTTTTGGAAACTCCCATGTTGATTTTCATAATGACTGCACCAATCTATACCTCCACCGGCTGTGCCTGAGTCCTCTTTACCCAAATGTTTACCATAAAAGCGGTTTGTTTTCCTGATGATCCTCATTGTGACTGAAGTGAGATGGAATCTCAGAGCAGTTATAAATTGCATTTTCCTGATGCCTTGGGATGTCAAACACCTTTTCAAGTATTTTGTTATCCATTTGTATTTCTTTTTTTGAAACTGTTTATTTGCTTTATTGACCCATTTATTGACCAGAAGATTCCTTATGATGTTGAACTTTTGTAGTTCTTTTTATATTCTAGATACGAGTCCCCTCTCAAGTACGTAGATGGCAAATGGTCCTCCTTTATTTTGTAGGGTATTATATGCCCAGTGATGTCTTCCCTGTGTGCGCAGAAGCCTTTTAATTTACTGGGGCCTATTTTTCTATACCTGGCATTGTCCCCTGTGCCTCTGAGGCCATTCTCACAATCACCTTACCTGCCCCTGTGTCTGGAATTAGTGGTTTGCCTTTGTTGCTCAAAGCAGCTTTTGGATTTCAGGTCTTATTTTTAAGGTCCTTTATCCATTCTGAGTGGACTTTGTACAAGTTAAAGGCACATGCCAGTTTCTCTTATACTGAAGATGGATTGCCAGTTTTCCCAGCACCATTCATTGAAACTCAGTGGCTGTAACTGTGTCTTTATTTCCAGCTACATTCTGTTCACCCACCCATGTATTTTCAAAGCACTCCCATGTTTTTCTCTTCCTGTGGCTCTGGGACATTGTTTGAGATCAGATATTTTCTTGCCAGTAGCATGACTCTCTGTTTTTCGGTCATATGGGATGGTCTTGTGCCTCTATATGAGTTTTAATCGTTTTTATAGTTCTGTGAAGTGTCATCGAGGTTTCAATGAGGTCCCCGTGGCATTTGTAGATTGCTTTCAGTGACACAGCCATTTCCCCAGTATTCATTCTTCAAACATATGATCACACTGGGCAACAGGAGTCTTATTGTCCTCTCTGCTCTGTCCTGTTGCTCTCCATAGTGATTTTAGCTGTTGTTGTACAGGTACTTAACCTCCGTGGTAAGTTTATCCTGAGGTAACTCTTAGAAGTAATGTGAGCAGGATTTTTTTCTCAACCTTTCTTCTAGTTAGTTTGTTATCAGTATGTAGAAGAGCTACTTACTTTCATATATTATTTTTCATCCTGTTAGGTAAAAATGTTCATCAGTAATGTGCATCTTCTGCTGAAAACATTAAGCTGTTTTAAGCGCAGGGCCATGTTACTTCAAAATAGGTATAATTTTACTTCTTACATTCTTACTTGTACCCCTTGTATAAATTTCTCTTGTCTTATTGTTATAGCTAAGACTTTAGATACTACATTGAAGGAGAGTAAACATGGTGGGCATCTTTATCTCATGTTAGATTTTGGAGGTAAGGTTTCAGTTTCCCCCCATTAGGTAAAGGTTGGATTCAGGTTTGTTCTGTGCTTGTACTATGTTGAATGTTATCCCTTTTACTTCTAGACTCTTCAGCCTCATCATGAAGGGACGCTTAACTGTGTTGAATCTTTTCATGTTTATTGAAGAGAATGAGTGATTCCGTCCTTCCATTCTACTAGGGTTCCTATCCCATCTTTAAACAAATAAAGCTACTGGAACGTGGTTTGTTTGTTTGTTTATTCTCATTTCTCATTCTTCCAACATTAGCTGTCTGCGGTTCACTTCCTGTCAGATTCTACTGATTCTGCACACTCATTCCGTGTATAGCTTATTTACATTTTATCTGCCTGGACGTCTAGAAAGATAAATATGCTCATCTGAGGTAAATAACTATTCGTAGGCGCTCATGTGAGAAGAAACCTCGGATCATTAATTTGCCTATAACAGAAGACAGAAACGGAATATTTAAATCACTTTTTTCTATAAAACATACATGAGAACTTTCCATGGAATAGATTGGCAGAAAGGAAGAGAACAGAGAAAAGATTTTCCTGAGTAGATGATTTTAAGCTTAAAGGTTGAAGATTGGGAAAAACTATCAGATAAATAAGTAAAACAGAGTAAGAGATGCTTCCACAAGGAGAAATACTAGCAATAAAAAATGTAAAGGGTTTGTACTGCGATTGTATACTATTGAAGCAGAGAACTGGGGGGCTGCCCCATCCTTAAGCAATCAAAGCAACTTAAACCTCACGGGTGGCCTTCACCTTGCATGATTTACAAGCAAGTAATTGCTAATGTAAGCAGTTAATAGTCAGTGTTTTATTAAAGAAAATTAAACAAGACTTACTAATTGAAGGTATAAACCAACATATAATATACGAGTAGGAAGTTTCTATGAGAGACCAAAGTAAAAGGGTCATTAATTATAACCAATCATATATTTTTCTGTTTCATGTATTTAAAAGAAAAAAGTCTGATTTTGTGTTTCCTAAGTGGAGTTATAATTCATGTTTGTGCAAGTAAACTCATTTTGGTTTTTGGTTTGTTTTCAATTTACCTTTTAACACTTAACATAATCATAGCCCCTCGCAATTAAAGAAGATAAAGTCAACTGTTTATTTTAAACAATGCTAGAAACATTATTATATGCAACCAGTCACAGAATAAAAGCTCCTTGATTTCAATTTCCATGATGCTGAGATGAAATATGCTACTTCCCTGACTTCCAAGCTAAGGTTTTTATTACTATTTTACACAATTCCTCATAAAAGAATGTCTTTGTCTTTAATGTTGTATGTATACATGAATTAGAAAAGAAGTGGAGAACTTAATCCCTGGAGTAGAGTAATAAAAGATTACTTTACTGCAGTAAGCTGAGAGGGAGACAGTCCTGTTAAACACCTCATTCTCTATTTCAGTGGTGCACTTGTCTTCTCTCTGAAGGTGCAATAGGCCCTTTGGCAACACTTTGTTGTTGCTGTGTTCTGTTTTGCTTTTGTTTACACAATCTACCAATTCACTAACTTGGCTGCTGAGAATGGACTGTTACCCCGTCTGATGACATACAGGTCAATACAGCCCAGACACTATCGAGGGGCTATTTAAATGACTAGGATATTGGTTAATTTCTAAAGTTCACATTCCTTCCTCTCTTCAACTACAACCACTGCATAATTAGCCTCAGGTCTTTCTTCTGTCTTTCATAAACTATGAATAAGAATAACTGATGGAATTAATGTTGATCAGCCCCTTTCTTCTGAATGTCAACATACCCAGTAGTTTATTATTAAGGCATAAGCGTACTTTGTTGCTTTTCAAAATGATATTTTTAGAGATATTCCTAAGGGGTAAATGGAGCTTGATATGTAAGCTCAAGGACCTTAGTATGAGCCCTTTGACCCATGCCAATCAATCAATCAATCAATCAATCGAGGAAGATTTATGGAAGTCATTGACCAGCTAGGCAAATTGGTGAGCTCTCAATTTAGTGTATTAGAAATTCGAAAAACACATGATATTGATATTTTGTTATCTACATACATGTGCACATAGATACACATACACACATACACACACACAAACACATACACACACACACAAACACACACACACACACACACACACACACACACACACACACACACACGTGCACGTGTGATATCTTAAAGAAAATATCCAGGGTGTATTTCTCCTTGTTTTCTCTACCTTCAGTCCTTATACACACAAAGGTCCTGTTTCTTTTCTCTCATTTTCTCTTCTGCTGTCATGAGTTTCTTCCTCCTGCACCAAATCTGTGTGCTTTATGCCCTCTGAAAGGTGATGTTTATTATATATCTTTCGATCAACTTGATATGCCAAGGACTGTTCAAAGCCACACTCAGGGATGCTAACCTCGTGAGTACAAATAATGTATCTGAATACATAGAGATGCTCAGTGGCTATAAAAGCTTGCACAGGCGGGTCTGCTCGGCCGTGTTTCTAAGATGAGAAGCAGCTGTGTGATCAATGTTTCATTAGAATTTATAACAGTTTGAGAAAACAAGGACAAGGACTGTCTGCCTGGCCCCTTCCTTTCAAAGATCACAAGGCATCAGACACCAGAGCTTTTCATTTATGTCCAAAGAGTAGGAGAGAGCACATGCTCAGGAGCATGGGGCACCCTCTACACCTTCACACTCCTGTGTTGGTGGTCACTGCCGTTTCAGTTCACACTAACATGATGAACATGTTTCTGTTATTAACTGCAGTTCCCTTTCCCCACTTAACCAAGATATTTCTGTTTTTACCATTTGAATATACAAACATACATAATCATACTTTTTGCCCAACATTATATTTTTATACATGCACATGTTTAATAGCAGTACATGATAGTATAATGGGCTGTAGGAGAAGCCAAATATAAAATAGATTGGCAACCCATATGAAAATATATTGCCTTTCAGAAAAGGAATCTTTGGAAAGGGTCATTCACTAAGATGTAGCATTGGCTGTTATATGAAAAGTAAGAGTCTATAATATTGTCTGTCCTTGTAAGTGTAACTTTTATTTGCCTGAATAATTGTCTCTGATGTTTACTGCCTCCATCTGCTAACCTAGGCCTAGTCCTGGCATATTCTAGGCGCTCTACAATCTAATTTAAGCCTAGAATGTTTTCAGCCTCCGAGACTTACTATTGAATAAGCTCACTCTAGTTCTTACTGAGCTCTGTCTAGTTCAACTCAGTTGTTCTAGCTCAAACTCCTCTTCACATTAACTGATTCAATCTGGATTTTTTTTCTTGGCCTCTGAATCTCTTTGGCTACAAACTTAACTCTTAGCAGTCTTTTGTAATATTCTAGCTTCTCTTCATTCTATTGCTTGTTTTGTTTTTAACTTTGTCTAACTATATCTGTCTCCATAAAACTATCCCAGCAAAACTGCCTCTTTCTCCCTCTCTGTGATGCTCTACTCTCCCTCTCAACTCTACTGCATTGCACTCCACAAACTCTTCTATATTCCCATACTGTACTCTCTTCCTCCTGTACTGTCTTTCCCTTAAGTAGCTTCCCTTTCCTCTCTTCTTTTGTGAATTGGACATATCCTCTTCTGTCAACTCTCTCTGGTTTGTCACTTTGCCACTCAATTGCACATCACTTTCAGACATGGGTACTTCCTTCTACAAAGTAAAGTTACCTTCATTGTTTGTGATTAAAGGTGTGCACTAAGGGCATGTCTGTCTTCCAGACAAAGAGACTGACTGGTGTGGGCTAAAGACTGAACCACACCCTAATTAGAAACATGTCCAAATACCCTGTAACAATAGGCAATTTCTTGAGGCCCACCCCTTACCTCAATCTGGGTGAACATTATCTATTTTCCCAGTCACATGCTTGTCCAAACCAAAGCCTTGGTTTTCCTGACAGAACTTGAGGTGTATTTGTGATGCATGTGTGACTCTGTCATCATCTTTAAACTCTAGCTTAATAAGGAAACACACAATGAAGTAGAAAGAAGAGCCCTCCTTCTGTAAGAATGTCCAATGAATTTCTAGGGGGAGAGAGTTGACTGACAGGCATAAAATACCCTTCAAATCCCTTCAATGAGGGATTTGAACGTTTCAAAAACAATTATTTTTTAACAATTTTAGTATTATAACAGTTACATTATTTTATTTAGCCATATACTATGGAAAGTACTATGTACACTAATGCATATAGTCATTCCCAAATTGAAGGGCTAACAACCACTTGACCTCAGAGGTCACCTAAGTGCCCTTGGCAGTCCAAGTCAGTGCTCTATTGTACTACATGGATGCATTAGGCATCCACACAGCATTAGGACATTCAGTTAATATTTACTTTCCTTACTATAGTTCATGAAAGATTTCTTCCTGCTTTAGCAGTTCAGAGTCCCACTTGCTGCAGAGTTCTGTAATGGTTTTGAAAAGTCTGAACACAGTTCCCCCTTATGCTGATTTCTGAAGACATCTTCCTCTTTTGGGAGCCATATACACTAGAGCTCTCAGTAATGTGTAACTTCTGTTTTCTTCTCTAGGTGAGATTCATGTCACCATCACTGTGAGTGATGAGAGTGCTTTGTGATAGGCTGGGACTCAACATTCCATTCCTCCTCCTCCCTAGCTGTCTTTACCTACTTGATAACACTTTCGTGTATCCTCTACTACTGAGTAACCCAGCATCACAGATGACAAAAGTCAGCTGTCTTTATAGCACATTTACTTTTTAAAGAGATATGTCACTCACATGTATTATATAACTATATAACATAGATGATGTGTCTCTGTATTTGTAAGAGGGAGATAGACAGAAAAGAGGTGGGGGAGAAATACACACAGGAAGACAGAGAGAGAAAGAAAGACAGAAAGAGAGATAATGAATGAATGCATGAAGGAAGGAAGGAAGGAAGGAAGAAAGGAAGGAATGAATTAATATTGTTTCAGGAATTCCTAAATGTCTAAATCCAGGACGCTTACATCTTTTACACACAGTACTCAGTGTTTGCATATACCCCATACATAACCTACATATTCCTTAAATCATCTACAGATTATGTCTAGCTCCCAAATGTTATGTAGACCATTTAATCTATATCGTTTAAGGAATTATGACATGAGAAAGCATCTGTACATATTGAGTCCAGACATAACCAATATAACCATCTTCATGCTACCTACATAGCACTATCAACAGAAGATGATTCGTGGATTTTTCCTTTCTCAGTTTTCATGTGTGTGATGTGTATATGCATAGTTACATGTGGGGCACTGTGTGTAAGAGAGGAAATGCACATGGTTTCACATACATGTGGAAGCCCAAGATCATTGCTAGAGGTCATCTTCGGATGCTTTTCTGTATTACCCACAGAAGTAAGGCATCTCCATTAGACTCCGAGCTCAGAGATGTGGCCACTTGTGCTAGGCAGTGTGATCTGGAGACCCTTGTTTGTGTCTTATGAGGCTGGACTTACAAGTAGCCACCATTACACACATTCACATACACACATTTACATACACATACACTCATTCATACACACACACACACACACACACACACACCACCACCACCACCACCACCACCACCACCACCACCACCACCACTCTCCCCTGAGGATTTCCATGTGTTCTGGGCATCTGAACTTCTACCCTCATGCTTTCATAGTGAGCACGTCAGTCACTGAGCCATCTCCCCAGCCTTTTACTGGTATTTCTGATATAAAGCTGGTTCAGTCTACAGAAGTAGAACTCAGAGTAGAGAAAGTGTCTGTGTGTATGCAACCCAAAGCATGCACAGATACAGTTTTGCCCTCTAAATTGTCAGAGTAGAGTAAAATATAATGTGTGGATATATTTCCTCCTAAAGAAAGCTGTGTATGTCCCAGTAAATCTTAGAAATCTAGAGAAGTAAAACAAATCCAGGTGAAGCAGGATTACTGTGGAAGTATGATGTTCATTACTAATATAGCTTTTGATTGGTTTCTGCCACAGGGCTGGCCAAGAGAAACATACATCAGATGATTTGTGCATGGTAATGCAGAAAGTCAGCAATTCAACTTGGATTAACATCTCCACATGTGTTTATAGCCATGAGATGTCAGAACTCTTTGGGCTTCCCTTAGTCTCTTCCTTTCACATAATCAAACCCTTGCTGAAGAAACTACACCATATTGAAATTGCATTTTCACTTGTAGCCTGCTGTTTTCTTGTATCTTTCACACATGCACACAAGCAAGCAAGCAACCACAGCATATGCACATGTATGATCTCTTTACACCTTATTGGTTTCTATTGCTACTTCGTATTGTGCACTCACATCTGGTAATTTGGAGCTCGCGAGCACAGAGGAGAGACAAAATATAGCCTTTGTCATTCTGCGTCTGTGTGACTAATATAATCTTTTCTAGATCTATCCACTTACCTAGAAATTTCACGACCTTTCCTTAGAGTGAGTTGGAACTTTCCACTTTAGGGAGCCTCTAGTATCTTGCATCTAACGTGATTGTATTTGTATTATTATTTTTTGTTTGCAAAATAAAAATTGAGGTTTATGGTTAGTGTGTTTGGAGAAATATTATTTTATACCACTTCACTGTAGGTTTAAGTAATAATTTATTAGATATGGTTTTAATCTTGAAGATACAAAATTGGGCTTAATGAGAAATAGCCTCAGCTGAAGGAGATACCAAACAATGGCAGAAAAACATTTGTTCCATCTGTGAGTCATGAACAATGGGGATTAGCTGGCATGGTTTTACATAAACATGCACATGTGTGCATGGGAGGGGGTGAAAAGAAAAGTTTGGAAAGGAACACTTTTCCCTGCAAGATGACAGGAAGGCATTGTTCTGTTGAGTAAAAGCATGCATTATGAGCTCAGAAATTGGAGGCTAGAGACTAATGGAAGCAAGTGCTCTGTTCATTTGTCTCCTGCCTTGTTTCCCATTTCTCCCCCCAGATTGCTGCAGTCAATCATGAAGGGCAATCTAAAGCACAGAGAAACCCAACCATGTGCTCTGCTCCAAAACGTGTTGAGTCTAAATGCTGCCTCTAGGTTTGGATCTGGAATGCTTGAAACGATGACCACATCGTGCTCCATGAGACCCGGCCATCTCTTCCTTCCTTTGATGTGATTGCTGTACTCGCTGGCCCACTGTGCTCATTTTTAGGCTCCTCTGCATTTCTTCCTAGACAGTTTTCCTGAATTGCACTCCAGAGAGAACAGATTAGCACCATTGTGCACTGTGGCATTTCCTGGTTGCTGTGGCTGTTTTCCCCACAAGGAAGCTACTTCAAGTCACACTTTACCTATCTTTTCTCCTTTGGGGTGTCGAGTAATTGATGGCACTGTAAAGTATTCTTTGACTCAGTGTGTTTTTGTTTCAACCTTCAGTTTTCATAGATGGTCATAGACCATTGGGCAAAACATTCTATAGAACTTTCTACTTTGCATTGTCTTCAAAATAATATAAAATACTGTGCTTAAAAGCATCATTTTAGATTTGTGGGTAGTACTCCCAAATGCAGGACAAGATTCTCTGTAGTAAGAATGATATCTTGGCTAAATCTTGATTGAGTGTTATAAAATATCAATACTAGATTTGACCCACAGAGCAACTGCTGAGTGTCTCAGAATTAATATCTTGGGCTGTCAATTCACTGGGTATAAATGCCTCCATATTTGGGGCAATTTGGACCAATTATTCTAATTCTAATCAGTCTCAGTCCTAGAGTATCAGTTTCCATGCATTTATTGATAACTCAGTCCAGAATCCAAGTTCATCTTTAACTCAATATAGGGTATCTGTGCTGGGCATGTGGAGCAAACAGCCATATCTAGAATCAAGATTCCCAACTTACATCATGAGAAGAAAACCTCTCAGGAAGCGCTTGTCGCAAGTAAGCTGTGTTCTCTTTCTTGTTCTCTACCACAGCCTTGCCTCACAAGACACAAGATGGGAAAACTGTGCCGATGTTCAAAGTCATGATGTGCCACAGAGTATCTAGAGCTGATAGGAGCCGACGAAACCAGGGTCACATGTAGGATGATAGCTTCAGCTCTGGGTTTTTACATTCTCTAAAGCACAAACACTTCAGACAATTTGAGAGAGGAAGGCCTCCCCTGGGTATGGTACACAGTCAACAACATCCAAGAGCCAAAATAGTTGAAGCAACATACAGAGCACAGATGCAGATGGTAGAAATTGAAATTTGATTGAATCCCAAAAGAATTTAGTCTTCTCTTTGACAAAATCATCCAGGGGTTGAGCAGTTATTTGTATCTGGGGACAAAATTAATGATTCCCTTGGGAATTGGGATGCATCCTTCAATGGGAGCCCTGGGAGCCGGGTCTGTCATACTTGCAATGTTAGAATATTCTATTTTTCAGTTTCATTTTCTCACTGGATCTAGTCTTCGGCATATCATATACCTACTGCTTACTCTTGCCCTGTATAGCACCTGACACAATGTAAATGCTATGCCAATAGTTATTAAACTATTGTTTAGGAAATAAACAATATTCCCCCCAAAATAGTATAGCATAAAAAAATTGTGCAGTTGAGTGTAGATAGAACCATCATCACTGTATCCACACAGTATGTGTTAAGAACAAAATGCTTCTGATAGGTGCATTTGATCTAAGGCCAGTTCAGTACACAGATGATCATGCTCTGAAAGGCCAGTGGAAATGGAGTTGTTGAAGGTGATTGGCCACACACTCCTACTGCATGATGCCTTTGTGTATCTCTCGGGCTTTTTCCTCCTTCTTGGCTATTCTGAGAAACGAGCGCTCCTTTGATATTTGTTCAGCAGCAGAACAAGTGGTGTGCGTACTTCATCCACTTTGTACTGCATCTGTAGCCTGCGTTTATTCTTCTCCAGGAATTTCAAATACCAGCCAGCAGCATTAGGCCATGGTACTTTGAATCAAAATGTCAGTCCCAGTGTCTGTTGAAAGCATTCTGCTTCCAATATTCTTGAAAAAAAGGAAAAAAAAAAAACGGGCTTTGTTTAAGGGGGAAGGACTTGTGCTAATGGCAAGGCCGTTGCAGTCTGTGGATTCAGCTCTGATGTTTGGGTCTGGGATGATAAATCGCACTGACATCTTGGGGAATGTTCCCTTGTCTTGCCGTCAGTAAGTGTTTTATCATCAATGGCTGCATTTGAATTCTGCAAAGCCCATTATTTTGGGAATGTAAGGGAAAGTTATAGTTTTGAATATTCTGCCTTCCTTCATGGACTCTTTGTTTAAAGGGAAATCACGAATCTTTTTAACACCAATGGCTGCGAGGGAGACGAGTAGCCTTTTGCGTAAAACGGAGTCCAGAGGTGAATGCTGTGTGCGGGCTCGGCCGCCATCTTTGTTTCTTTCTCAGCTTTCTCTCGCGTAAGGTATACAAGGCAGCCATCATCAGCCTCAACCTCACACACTCAGCTCACCACATGAGGACTGACGGGTTTTATTTAATGACACTCTGACCCCATCAGTCACTCTACTGCCAGGCTTGCTCAGATAGAAGTCTACTGCACACTCACGGTCTAAGAGGAATGAAAGTGAGGCAGAATATAATGGAGAGAACTTTGAAGCTCCACAGGGACCTTCCTCCCCTTGGGAGGCTTGCAGGGCTCTCAAAGCAGTAGAAATGATGCTTCCCTGGTCACAAGGGAGCGTCCTCAGTCCCTGAAGACTATTCATTGCTTGACTGACACAGGGAGTCCTGTTTGAGTATATAATCTTTTGGTTCTAGGCTCCCCTAGGAGGAAATCGAGCACAGGAACAGAAAGCTTTGGGACAGTGCCTGGAACAGTGCACAGAGTGATGCCTCGACTAACCATCCAAAATTAACTATGGAGGCTTAGAGGGGCCTCAGAAATAATGGATGCTCTGGGCATAAATTCATAGCAAGTTATGTGTAAATCACGCAGCTCATGATGGCTTGGACTTGTTCTGTAGCTAAAGATCATTCTGATCTCCTAATTCTCCTGCCTACACCACACCCGGCAAGTGCTGAGATTTTAGCCCTGCTTTGAGCGGAAGGCACCAGACTGATCTATCAGGTGAGACCCGCAGTTCTTAGAGACTTGACAAGGTCTCCGCAGATTCTGGGACATTCCATGGAGTCTGTATTAAATCAGTTGTGTCTGACATTGGTAGCTAGAGATGGATTCCTGGGCAGAGAGGTTGGGGTGTCTGTGGCCAAGCTCTACTTCATTGCAAACTCTCTCTCCTCTAGGCATAATGTTCCACCCTTAAAGTCAAGTTCTTAGACTAAGTGAACATGACAGATGTTATATAAACCACATCTGGAGAACCTTCTTAAGACAAAAGCAAGTAATTTAAAAGACAAATATATGAAGATTTTAAAAGAGAAAGATATTGTCTCTGCCTCTCAGTCTTCTCTCTGTGTGTCTGTGTCTCCCCCTGCTCCTGTTTGTGTGTGTGTGTGTGTGTGTGTGTGTATGTGTGTGTCCCTATCTGTCTGTGTGTCTGTCTTGTGTTTTCCTAGAAGCTGTATTTTCAGTCCTTTTCACTTTTGTGTTTTATACAGTGTTACATGTTTTAACATTTTTGTTTAACTGTCAACTGAGCCCTTTTAAATTTTACATTAATAAATTCTTCACCTAATTTTATAGTCTTTCTTGACTAGAAGTGGAGAGGAATCTGCTTGTCTTTACATGTGTATTGTGTATGTGTGTGTATGTATGTGTATGTCTGTGTGTATGCATGTGTCTGTGTGTATGTGTGTGTCTGTGTGTATGCATGTGTCTGTGTGTATATGTGTGTCTGTGTGTATGCATGTGTGTATTTGTGTGTGTGTGTGAATGCATGTGTCTGTGTGTGTATGTCTGTGTGTATTTGTGTATTGTGCATGTGGGTATGCATGTGTCTGTCTGTGCATAGGTGTGTATGTGTAAGTATGTTTGTGTATATTTGTGTATGTGGGCATGTGCATATGTATGTATGTACATGTATGTCTGTGTGTATTTGTGTATGTGTGCATATGTATGTATATGTGTTTGCATGTGTGTGTATGTGTGTATTGTGTGTGTATATGTATGTATTATGTGTGTATGTGTGTATGGGTGTGTATGCATGTGCGTGTGTTTGTGTGTATATGTGTATTTGCATATGTGTGTATTTGTGTATATGTTTCTATGGGTGTATATATGAATGTGTGTTTGTGTGTATATGTGTGTGTTGGTGTGTGTGTATGTTTGAACCCATATTTTGTATTCATATATTGCTCATAGTTGCTGACTGAGGATATATGGGTGCAATCTTTCCAAACCACAGGGTTTAATTATTTTCTTCTTCATGGGAATCTGCTTTTAAGTAATTTATGCAGTGTAATTTCATTTTGAAGCCTTGTTTTATAGGCCAGCTTTACCTGTCAGAATCTGTTGGATGTAAAGGACATATTTTCACTACTTCCCACTGGGAAATTGCATAGAATTGATATCAAAACAGGCTTTCTCCTAATTTAAAGTCATTTTTCAGTAAAAACAACCCTGCTTAAGAACAAGAGTAACACGCATGAGAAGGTGACGAGAACAAATGTCCCAAAGGCGGAAGAAAACAGTCCTCAGACATTAATGAAATGTGATACAGAAACTGTGGAACAATTATTCACAGCTGCCACACCCACTGTGCTGGAATCAGGACCTTCTCAGGTGCACAGAAGGAGTGCCCTGGCAGCCCATGAGAGTGTCTTATGTTCTGTTAATGGCTCGGAGGAGGTGATAGCTGGAGTACACAGATTAGATACTGTTAGGTGTGATTGGGTAATGGAATAAGAAGACAGGGAGGGAAGTGTTCCTTACTGTGTCCTAATATGGAGAGGCTGAACCTGAGAAACAGATCTGCTGTCCGTTATTACTGAAGTCCTGCTGGACCAACATGATAGAGTTAACGCCAACTGCTTGGCTAAGAAAGCCTTATTTGCATAGACGTTATTCACCTCCTTTTTCTTTGCCAGAACATTTAATTGAGTCAAGCCATTAATTTAATGGACTCTTTATTATCTCTAAATATCTAGGTAGACATTCAGTCTTTGCACATCCAAGACTTTTTCTTTATTAGACAAGACAGAATTACACTAATTATTCACTCATTCAAAAACTCTACATTGGGCTCCTACTGTGTGCCAGGCAGTGTCCTCTGAAATAAGTGTTGAATGAAACTGACTAAAACTTGACTTCATCCATTCAATATTCTATGAAGGATTCATAGTGAGGAGTTATATTACTACGTGTGCATCTGTACACCATATACTTGTAAGAGGAATAGGAAAAATTAATGCCAGAGAGGGTGAATGGAGTAGGTTGGGATTTCCATCAACTGGAGAGGGGTCCTGCCCCTCTCCGAGGAGAGCATCCTTATATAGCTGGTCTTAGATGCTCAACAGTCTCTAGATATGGACGTGTCACAGGCTGAGATGGCACATACAGAGTGGACAATGTGCTGGGGCAGGAGGACTCATGGGTGTGCGTAAAAACCAAAGGGGTGCCTCACCTGTAGAGACACACTGTGATGTGTACACACTCTGGTGTGATCATACACACTGTAATAGTAATTAGGAGGGCCCTTGAGACACGTATGAACAAAGTGGCATAGTCTGGTTGACTTTAAAGGAATTGCTTCATTGTATTGAGGGTGACTAAAAAGAAGAGAAAGTCAGTGGACATTTGTAAAATTGAAAATCAATTTTTTAAAAATTAAATTAAAAAAATTAGTATAAATAAATACCAAAGTTTCATTGCAAACATATAAGTTGTGTGTGTGTGTGTATAAAATTTCTGTACCATCATATATGTGAAAGTATACAATATATTTCATTATATTGACTATATATTCAATAATATATACTCAGATGTATTTGTTCAAAAACATGTTATACATAGCATGTATATATAGCTTAAACTTTGAAGGTATATAATTCAAATAATTAATGAAACATAGTATACTAAAGCACCTTAACTTATTAATTGTCAAGGTCTACAATATTGGGAAAAATTAAATGTTTGGGTATGAAAGTTGAAACGTTAACTTTATAATCCCAATATCGTAAGTTGCTTTTAGAATGAAAATATTTAATGTATTTGAGTGACAGAAATGTAACAATAAGATAATAGTAATTTTGATTTAACTATTTTTTGTTTAAATAAATAGAGATATTTATCTGAATTCAGTCCAATTTAATCAAAATCAAGTAGACGTTCAGGTGGAAAAGACAAGCCAGGAGCCGAATAGATAGTACTGAGGTCAGTCTCCCTCTCCTTCATTCATGTTAAAGGTATCTAAATGACTGGACTCTCCGCTCAAAGTATTCAACAAATTAAGCAATCTCTATAAAGCAATGATGCAACCAGCAATTATGTAAAGGAAAGAGCCATTTGCAAACCCGATTGGCTGGGAAATAATTGAGAAGAAAGTTTTGCTTCAGGATAGAGTAAGCCCTTATCCAGTGAAGAAAAATGCACACCAGACTCCAAGATGTAAATACACTAAAAAAATGTGGTCCCAGCTGCTGCCGTCTGCCCACCGCCACCCCCATCTCACTTTGAAGGTGGCGATTTCCTTTGGGTTTCAGGGACACTGGTGTCTACTTACCTTATTCGTGCCGAGTTAAACCCAAGAAAGGCTTTGCAAGAGGCAGAGCCACTTTGTAGCTTCATCGGAGTTCAATAAAAGCAAATATGCTCTTGTCTTTGCTGCACTTGCTTTATGCTGTCATATGCTGACAGGATCCCATTTCCTGTTCCAAGTAATTGCCCTGAAGCCTAAAATCCCCAAGAGCAAGAAGATAAATGGCGGGAAAGAGGTGGGCATTCTGAGGAGTCCCTGGAAGCATTTTACCCTTTGCATCTGAGCTTGAATACAGTGGCTTCTCCTGGCTGCTCTGTCCCTGAGGAGGCTTGAACCTCTCCCTGATGTGGGGGCTGGTGGCTTATCTGTTGAGCTTTCGGTACCTAGAAATTAGAGCATAAGGTGATGTGAAAGACAGATACAGTACCGTTTCATCCAGCAGAATATTCCAAAGCTCTAGGTATTTAAGAAGCATGGCGCAGTTTTAAAACCAACAAACGCACAAAAAAAGATTTTCAGTGAAGAAAACCAAGACTGTAGAATGAAAAACTGGCAATAGAAATTAACTACCAGTTGTCCTATAACAGGATGAAATGGTTTGAAATAGTAGAATTATTTACTTTAAATCGCGAACACATGTCCTGGAGTTACCTACATGAATACCAATACCATGTGGTCTGACATCACGTCAAACCGTATACACAATTACAGATATCCTTGGTTCAGGAAATAATAAACAGCATTCATTTGGCTTGCTCAAAATAGCAATTGCCATGATTATCTCCAACAGAGATTGAAAAATTATTTAGAAGATGTTTTAGTATCTATGCCAAGAGTTCTGTAAACCCGATTTTCTGCTTCTTTTACGTTGTTCTTACTAGCCAATGTATCACATATGTCCTTGAGACACCTCAAGACATGGTTGGATAGACAGACAGACAACCAAACAGACCCAATTTTCTAGTACTTTTATGTTGTTCTTACTAACCAATATAGGACATATGTTCTTGAGACACCTCAAGACATGGTTGGATGGACAGGCAGACAACCAAGCAGACACACAGACACAGACATAGACACAGGCACAGGCACAGACACGCACATGTGCACACACACACACACACACACACACACACACACACACACACACACACATTATCCTTTCATCAACTAAGAAATATATGCTAAGTAGGTTATTTCCAGGGCAAGGACTTGACTCTTGGGGATCTGAACCTCAGGAGAAGGTTTCCCCATCCTATGATGATGACTTATAATGGAGGAGTGCACAGAAGGATATGATGAACCAGAGCCCTGCCTTCAGGTCTTTGTACAAACTGCAGCATGTTGGTGTGACCGCTGTAATAAGGGTATCTTTGCATTCCGTTGATATAAATGCTCCAAGCTTTGCTGAAATGGGAACAAAACCAAATCTTACTTAAAAGAAAGCATAGTGCTTCCTGGCAACACAAGGCTGCTTAAGCAAGTTCTGATTCCCCGCTGTAAGGTCAGGGAATTGCTCGGGGACTCTGGGTGATCTGCATGATGCTGTGTCCTGGCACTGGCTGCTCATTTTATAATGTGGGCTGATTGTTCACGGGGGAAATGAGCATTGCTCATGCTAAGGCTGTGGAGATGCTGAAATATTTGTCTTATTGCATTAAAAGCAGAACAGTAAAGCCGCAGAAACAAGATTTGTTTTGTTTTGTTTTGTTTTGTTCTGGTTTTTTTTTTTAACCTGTAAAATTCCTTACTTCAGTAAAGAAAGATACTGAAGAATATTGTTACAAGCTTCTGACACAGGGCATATGTATTTCTTGGACTTTATGCCATTGTTTTAATACACTGTGAAGTACATATTCACAGTTTGGCTATCTACAAAGTATTAGAACACCAAGGATAACTAGTGTGAAAATATTGAGACATTATAGATTTAGTAATTATAGCGTTCTCTTCAGGAGTTCAGTGTTGCCTTCTGAGTATGTCCCTCATCACCTATACGAGTTTACACACCTTTTGATACTGAGTGCTTGCAGCAGTAGATCAACATGGTATCTTACAGCAGCCATGGTGGTTTCCAGGCTGAACAACATGAAACTGCTGATACTGGATCACTCTAACCTGTAAAACAATTGTATATGATTTAACCATACTATATTTATACCAAGAATAAGAAGAAATTACTTGCTGAGTTTTGCAAACTATAGCAAAAGCATTACCAGGCACCTGCCACACTATGAGAACTGTTGTCTTAAAATGCAGTGTACCCTCATGGTTTTTGTTCACTGGATGACAACAGGTTTCATTTAGTTGTCATTGTACACTATTGGCTGGGAAGGAAGAGCAATTTCATCCTACATATTTTTACTGTGTAATACTTTCGGTGACATGAGCATAACTGTTATATGTCTGGTATCAAAAAGACTGGCCAACACTATCTGTGTTACTGTCCTTGCCAATCTGGCACTAGTGTAGTGACTTGTTATTTTTATTTTGTCACACTTAAGCAACACTTATTCCAAAATGTATACTGAACAATTTGCTACAGCGACCGTGTACCACTCATCAAAAGTAAATGTGTAAATTGTACAAATAAACACACTGACACTTACCAGCAAAGCATTAAGATGCTTAAAACTCAACTTCAAATGGAGCAGAAATGAGATTGCAAGTGTGAATGAAATAGTCACAAATGGTGAAGTCAGATGACGGGCGATGGATGTGTGGATGTTCGTTTTATTGCTACGAACTTTCTAAAGATAGGTCATTTGAAATTACAAATGTAAGGATAAAATATTCCAAAGAATAAAGCTTCAGTTCTTGCTGACCACTTAAATATCAGTTACCTTTTAGCCATAATGTATAGCCATCCGTCAAGGAAAAAATGGATACTTAATTTTATTTACTTATTGATGTGATTGTGGATTTGAGATTAAAATCTTCACCATATTATGCACCTTAAAGTGACCTTTAATTTGCTCTTTCGGTGACAAGATCACTGGTGAGCAGTACCTTCACTGATGCTGTGAATTATCTTCCTGCGGTGCCCACAGTTGAGCCTCCATTTTGGAAGTGTCTAGCAATCAGTAATAGAATGGCACAGCCCTTCTAGTAAACAATAACAGCTGTTTATTAAATACCTCTGCATGCCTCAGAAGATTAGCATGATGCTGCTGTTTCGGGGCATGGATAGATGCCTACACAGGACTATGAGCATGGATAGATGCCTACACAGGACTATGAACATGGATAATTTTACAGACAGGAAAGTTAAAACATGAAGACTTTAAGTTGTGTGCCTCAGAGTCATGCCAAATCATGAGCTCTGCTTGAGGGCATGGTGCAGTTGTGTCTGCTGAACGTTATCTGTGTCTACCTTTCCTTTACCACACGAATGCTTTCAGTCCCGGTTGAGTATCTCTTAGGACGTATTTGAAACTTCTAGCCCTCGTTCTGGAACAAATGTCTGCTGGCCTTCCCCCCTTTCCATCTTTCCTAGTATCCTAATGTTTCCGAAAATAATGTTTGAATGAGAATAAAGTGAAGATCAGTTTTGCCTTTTCTCAAAGGAAACTCAAAAGAACATGACCGTTCTTTGCAGGAGAAAATTGTTTTCTAATTTTGAATTTATAACATCAAATCTACCCTGACCCCATGAAATAGCTAGGTGTTTGTAAATTTCCTTCATTCTAGATCTATCTGGATATATATTTTGTAGTTATTTGAAATTTCATGTTTGTGTGTGTGCAGTAAAATAACATTTCATCATCATTTCATTCTGTTCTTCCCTGAATCCCACCTGATTAACTCTCAATTCCACATCCTCTAAACCACATGTACCCATTCTTTTCATAATAGCACAGTCTACTTTGTACTGCCTATACTCACCTGTGGGACCATCTGTTAGAGCCTGGCTCAGGTGTCAGGAGCCACAAGTGGAAAGAAAACTGACTCTCCCTGCCCTAGAAGCCATCACTTGTAATTAGTTCCTCAGATGGGATGGGGAAAGTGAGCCTTCCCTTCCTTGTTAGAATATGGACTCGCTTTCTCTCTCACAGGTCTTGTGTAGGCAGCCATGTTGCATTGTCTTTATTAGTACAGTGGTGCTGTATGTCCCGAAGAGGCTGTTCACTCTGGTCCTCCCAGACCTCTGGCACTTACAGTGTTTCTGATCTCTTCCTGGTGTTTCCTGAGCCTGGGTGGGGTGTGATGTCGATGTCCCATTTGTGACTGAGCGCCCCACTGATACTCTCTTCACATTAACTACTTGCGAGTGTCTGTGTTAGCCACCATGTAATACACAAAGAGACTTCTCTGACGAGTTATAGGAACTACACCAGTCTATAGGTATGGAGAGATGAACTTAGAGGGCAGGTTGGTGTTATGTCCATTTGACAAGATAAACCTTGGTAGTGAATCAGATGTATGGTATTTGTATGGCCTACCCTGAAGAAATATCGATGGTTTACCTAAACAAAGAATTAGGGTATATTTTATTGTTACTGAAGAATACTTTCTTCAAAACAATACAAAACAAAATCAAAACAGAAAAATACAATACTGAAATCATTAAGGATAAAGAAAATGCTATAAGTTATACCCACCTGTCACCTTATGGTTTTTTTGTGTTTTTGTGTTTTTTTGTGAAACTGGAATCACAATGTATCTCTTATTTACATAATGGCATATATATATACATATATATTATAAAATTAATTTATTAGCTAAAAGAGTAATTTTAAGGAGTATTCTAAAGAACTCACAGAAGAATATCTTTGGCTAGTCAATATTCTAGCAAAACTATTGCCTGGATAGTATTCCAACATATTCATGAGCTTACCAATATGTAGTAATGTAGTGGCAGTTCTCCTAAAATGAGTATTTTTGAAAATAAAATAAAAGGAAGACAAGTCTCATTTTTTTTGTTGGTATTATCACAAATCTTACAACCAGTAACTGCTGAATTTTGCATTTTTATTTGTTTTAGACTGATGCTAAATTATTTCATTTTCTTTATTCTTCCACTTAACGATGATTTATCTCCTTGCAGGCTCCGTATAATTTGTCATGCATTTGCATCTTGTATGAAACCATTGTTTCTAAGAGTTGTGTGCTGAGTTGACGCTGTGTATCTCATGTTAATTTTAGCTATGGATTTACAGTCAGACGCCAATTCAGAGCCTGCCCAACATGTGGCCCATACATATACAGCCACCAAACTAGATAAGACGGATGAATCCAAGAAGTGCAGGCTGACAGTAACCGGATGTAGATCTCTCCTGAGAGACACAGCCAGAATACAGAAAATACATAGGCGAATGCCATCAGCAAACCACTGATCTGAGAACGGGACCCCCCATTGAAGGAATCAGAGAAAGGACTGAAAGAGCTTGAAGGGGCTTGAGACCCCATATGAACAACAATACCAACCAACCAGGGCTTTCAGGGACTAAGCCACTACCCAAAGACTATACATGGACTGACTGGGCTCCAACTGCATAGGTAGCAATGAATAGCCTAGTAAGGGCACCAGTGGAAGGGGAAGCCCTTGATCCTGCCAAGACTGAACCCCCAGTGAACGGGATTGTTGGGGGGAAGGGCAGTAATGGGGGGAGGATGGGGAGGGGAACACACATATAGAAAGGGGGGGGAGGGGTTAGGGGGATGTTGGGCCTGGAAACCGAGAAAGGGAATAACAATTGTAATGTAAATATGAAATACCCAATTTAATAAAGATGGAGGAAAAAAACAAAATAAAATAAATAAAAATGGGGTACAGAGCTAAAAAAAAAAGAGTTCATCATCCTCATGTACTGCAGAAGAAAAATGCCTATGAAATCACTGATTGGTGATTGTATCTTGTGTACCGCCCAAAATACATCAGCATCTCCTGTGAAGTTGCCAGAATTGCACACAAATTTAAAAATTTTGCAATTCTTTATACATTCTAGATATTATCTCCTTGCCTGATATATAGTCAGGAAGATGGTTCTCACTTCTCAGCCATCTCTGAAGTACAACAGTTGTTTTGTTTCCTATACATGTTATTTTTTCATTTTCATGTAAACACTTAACTAATTCGCTGTTATTTCCTGTGTGGTTTGAGTCCTTTTCAGAAAATCCTTGCATAAATATATATCTTACAATGTTCTACCAGTCCCTCCTAGAAATTTTCCTCATTTAGATATTGGATAAAGGTCTTTGATAATTTTTATTTGAGCTTTTAAAGGGCCATTTGGAAAATTGACCTAGTTCCATTTTTCTACCTAATAATATCTGGTTTTTATTGGTGCCCTGCTTTATCTTTTCTACAAGGTGTTTTTGACACCTTTGTCAAGTTAGATATTTATCTTTGAAGGTTTATATCTGGCTGTTCTATTCCTTTGTTTAACATGTCTGTTTGGGGGCCAGCACCATGTTGTTTTTATTAGTGTTGACCCAGAGTATGACTTAAGATCAAGTTTTTGGTCTTTCTGCTCAGGACTGCCTTAGCTGTTTAGGACCTTTGTGCTTCCCTATGAACTTTAGAGTTGTTTCTAGTTCTCAAATGAGTACCACTGGAATTTTAATGAGAGTTGCGTTCAGCCTAGACAGTATATTAGATAATTTTCACAATATCCATTCTGCCAATCCATAAATGTAGAGTTATTCTGTTTTGTAAAAATTATTCAATTTGTTAAAACTTTAGTGAAAATGCCTTTCACCTCTTTGGCCAATTCTTACGGAGTTTTCATTTTTTTAATTTTTAAATTTTTATGAGTGGTTAATTTTTTAATTAGTTCCCAGCAATTGTTGTTGAGAATGTTAAATGATATAACCACCATGGAAGTCAGTATAGAGGCTCCTCAAAAAAGAAAAATTGAATGACCATATGTACCACTCTTAGGTATGTATTTCAAGGAGCCTCAGGCAATGTATCATAGAGATGCTTACTTATCTGTAAGATAGAGACAGTCCAGATGTCCATCAATAGATAAATGAACAAAAGTTGTATAGTTATACAAACACTGGTATTTAGTTCAGCCATGAGGAAAACTGAAACCATGGCATTTTCCAAGACAAGGACTGAAACTGAAAATCATCTGAATTGAAGTAAAACAGACTCAAAAGTACTTGCTACTTTTTCCCAATGCGGAACTCATATATTATTCTATACATATCTGTGTGTACAGAGGGAACTGGACAAGAAGCCATGGTGGGGGATGTTAAGGGAGTAGGTAGTGAGGAAAAGATGCCTCCAAAAAGGAGGCTTTTATGGCAACCAACAGATTGGGAAAAGATCTTTACCAATCCTACAACAGATAGAGGCCTTATATCCAAAATATACAAAGAACTCAAGAAGTTAGACCGCAGGGAGACAAATAACCCTATTAAAAATGGGGTTCATAGACTGTTGGGGGGAGGGCGGCAATGGGGGGTAGGGGTGGGAGGGGAACACCCATAAGGAAGGGGAGGGGGGAGGGGGAGTTTGCCTGGAAACCGGGAAAGGGAATAACACCGAAATGTATCTCGGAAAAAAAAAAATGGGGTTCAGAGCTAAACAAAGAATTCACAGCTGAGGAATGCCGAATGGCTGAGAAACACCTAAAGAAATGTTCAACATCTTTAGTCATAAGGGAAATGCAAATCAAAACAACCTGAGATTTCACCTCACACCAGTGAGAATGGCTAAGATCAAAAACTCAGGTGACAGAGATGCTGGCGAGGATGGAGAAAGAGGAACACTCCTCCATTGTTGGTGGGGTTGCAGACTGGTACAACCATTCTGGAAATCAGTCTGGAGGTTCCTCAGAAAATTGGACATTGAACTGCCTGAGGATCCAGCTATACCTCTCTTTGGGCATATACCCAAAAGATGCCCCAACATATAAAAAGATACTGAGCTCCACTATCTTCATCGCAGCCTTATTTATAATAGCCAGAAGCTGGAAAGAACCCAGATGCCCTTCAACAGAGGAATGGATACAGAAAATGTGGTACATCTACACAATGGAATATTACTCAGCTATCAAAACAATGACTTTATGAAATTATGAGGGCAAATGGTCGAACTGGAAAATATCATCCTGAGTGAGGTAACCCAATCACAGAAAACACACATGGTATGCACTCATTGATAAGTGGCTATTAGCCCAAATGCTTGAATTACCCTAGATGCCTAGAACAAATGAAACTCAAGATGGATGATCAAAATGTGAATGCTTCACTCCTTCTTTAAAAGGGGAACAAGAATACCCTTGGCAGGGAATAGAGAGGCAAAGATTAAAACAGACACAGAAGGAACACCCATTCAGAGCCTGCCCCACATGTGGCCCATGCATATACAGCCATCCAATTAGACAAGATGGATGAAGCAAAGAAGTGCAGGCCGACAGGAGCCGGATGTAGATCTCTCCGGAGAGACACAGCCAGAATACAGCAAATACAAAGGCGAATGCCAGCAGCAAACCACTGAACTGAGAATAGGACCCCCGTTGAAGGAATCAGAGAAAGAACTGTAAGAGCTTGAAGGCTCGAGACCCCATATGTACAACAATGCCAAGCAACCAGAGCTTCCAGGGACTGAGCCACTACCTAAAGACTATACATGGACTGACCCTGGGCTCCAACCTCATAGGTAGCAATGAATAGCCTAGTAAGAGCACCAGTGGAAGGGAAGCTCTGGGTCCTGCTAGACTGAACCCCCAGTGAACTAGACTTTTGGGGGGAGTGCGGCAATGGGGGGAGGGTTGGGAGTGGAACACCCATAAGGAAGGGGAGGGGGGAGGGGGATGTTTGCCCGGAAACTGGGAAAGGGAATAACACTCGAAATGTATATAAGAAATACTCAAGATAATAAAAAAAAAAAAGAAAGAAAGAAAGAATTGATCAAACACATGAATGGTGTCTGCAATTAAAAACTATAAAGCATCACTGAGATAAATAAAAGATAAGTACATGGAAAAAAAAGGAGGCTTTTAGAATGCAAGGGACACCACAGGGACAGGAAGATATCTTTGAGGAGAAAGGGATGAGAAAGAGGAGGGGATGGGAGTGGGGAAGGAAATAACAACAAACAGACAGACAAACCAACAAAGAAGGTATGGAAATGCAGCGCTACACTCATTCCTTTGCAGAGTAACAAGAAATTACTAGTAGACATAAAAACATAATATAGGATCTCACCACGGATTCGCCGATTCAAGAACTCTGAGCCTAGCCATGACCTGGTGTGTTCAGGATCCTTAAGGTCCCAGAATCCTCTGAAAAGGCCTGATGGATGTCAAGACTTCCGAATTTCAGAAATGAATAACCAGTTATAGAGCCGGATTTTTTTGGTGAGAAAAATCGTAGCGCAAAGCTGGGTCACATTGCGTTGGTCTTTCGTAAGCCTGGGTTGAGCTGCCTGAGCAAACAAAGAGAGCGGAGAGGCGCGTGCAGTCCTCCCCTTTAGGACAAACATCCAACTAGCATGACCGGCTATGGGCCTCGGGACACTGGGGTCAAAGGGCATTTACCTCTTGTGTTTCCCTTACTATCTGTCATCGGTGACCCAAATGAAATTCTGTAATGCATATGATTTCATAAAGAAAAAAGAAAAAAAAAACATGGAGTTTATGAGCAGGCCGGCAATAGGGATTGGTCCTTGAAATGAACCACCTCTCAGATTCAAATGTTCTTAGCAATTCAGTTCACATTAGGGAAATAAAAAGCTGGCAATATCTTGTAGGCCTGATTATGTGACTCATTTAATATACGTGCTATATTCTATGCATTATATTTTCACATTTAGTCACACATGCGTAGAGAATCTATCGGCTTAGTTTCTCTTTGTCTCTAAGCATTCTGTCTGGTTCTTATAAGCATTGCTTTACCAGAAAATCTTATTTTTAAGAGATTTGTTTATTAGTGGGTTTTTTAAGAAAATATTTCCAAATGACTTAGGGTTCTATAGTCTTTTCAATTCTTAGTCTCTTAAGCTAATAATGTTAATTTTTACCTATGTGTTATCTCGTGGTAAGTTTGATACAGTCAAAGCTCATTACACAGAAAAGAATGGCAACAAGATTGTTAAAGTCCAGACAGAATAAACTACACTGTCACGTCCTTGAGGAAAACAATGCATGAGAAAACTACATGTATTTCTCACTGAGAAAAAAAAATCATAAAAATACTATATGATCAAAAGACACAGTGCCTTTACTGAGATGGCCTTGCCTGTTGGAAACCAGCAACGGGATAAGTAGTTTTCATTTCAGGAAAGGCATCTTGCTGAGAATCTTTAGCACGAGTGAAGCACAAGAAGATGAAGCATCTCTTTGGAAGGCAAATTTGACATGCTCGAAGGAGTAAGAAGATGAATGAAGAGGTTTAAATAAACAAAAAGAGTATGCAAAAAATATGTTAGGACCTGTGGCACTTCACTTGATTGAAAATTGTGTTCCCAAAGTTGAACCAACTCCACTGACCCACACGGAGGGACCTAACCTCCTCATTCTTTAACCTTCTAAACGAGCATTATTTTAGACTCTGTGACTGACAGTCTTCACGGGCATGCTCGTTAGCAAGGAGGGCTGTGAAGTTTGGTTTCACATAGAAGACATTTGGCTTCATATCTGATGATTTGTGGAAGCAGGCATTGAGATGCTATACCTCTGGTTAGGGCTATTAGGACCTTCCACTCACTCTACCGCTTTGATATAGGATAAGGTTAGTTTTTAAAATTAGGTTTTAGTAATGTTTTAAATGAAAATATAATTACATCATCCCCCTTCCCTTTTCTTCCTCTAACCCCTCCTATGCACCCCCTCTTATTACATCTTGAAATCATGAGATATTTTTCTTTACTCGTTGCTGATGTTTCTGTATGAATATATTAAATGTATATAATTTATATTTACAGAGAGAGAGGAGAGGAGACACTAAATATTAGATTTCGTATAAATACAGTCATTCATTCTATATAATGTTTTGTGATGTGATATCGGCTAGCCATTTAGAAGGCTTATAACTGGAGATCATTGGTTGTTTTTATTGGATATTTCCTTTATTTACATTTCAAATGTTTTCTCTTTCCTGATTTCCCTTTCTGAAAACCCCTATCACATCCCCCTCACCTGATTCTATGAGGGTGCTCCCCCACCCACCCACTCCGTCCCAGGTTCCACTGAAAAATACCACACTGTCCTTCATAAATACAGACAAACATATGTATCAGTCCAAAAACTTAAAGACCGTGTATGAATAGGATGCATTTTCTCAGTTGCTATTTTGGTAACTCCTGGTGATGACCTGACTTGACTCTTAACTTTGGAGATCCTATACAATATTCTGTGACACCTGTAGCATTCTCCAAAGTGGTGTAGTCCATAACATTGGCTGTTGTTGCCTTCTGTCTTCTCAGTGATACAGCCAATCAAAAAACCATCTCAACTGTGTTCATGAAAATTATAAGAAAAGTTTGTCATTGGCATTCATCCCTATCCTTTCAGAGTTAAGGAGTTGTCAGTCAATAATTGGGTTGTCTCCCAAGTGGGCTCTATTGAAAAGTAACCCGGTGTGATTTAGATGCAGAAGGTTACTTTTGTGAGATTGTTACTTTGTAGCATGTGTAGAGTTAAGGACGTCATTGCCAGCTGCTTGGCTTTCAGTAGTCTGAAAAGGCAGCCATTACAGTATCTGACTATATCTAACAAACACAATGGAACTATAAATATATAATCCCTCATTACCTTCTATCATTATTGTTATTTTCTTATGCAGCAAAACTACTCAGTAAACAATACATTGTTTTCAAGGAATTATACCAAAAATAACTCTAAAATGGGGGATAATATTTCTCAAAACCTCACATGTATATTTGCATAATTTTAAGATATTCCGATATTAAGAAGTCTTTCCTGCTTCTGTTTAATTAAAAGAAAATGCTCTTCATCAAAACATTGTCAAGAGGTTGTCAAATTGATTTACCAGACTAGATTTGTTCTTTTGCGTGATCTAAATGACTTCAATCTCAATCTTTTAAATGTTTCTTCAAAGAAGCCTAAAATTGATTTTCTGTGTCAAATACTAAGAAATAGTCTGTAGTGTCTCCATAGACTTCGGGTGTAAAATGGGGAAGGGGTTTTCCTAAGAATATGCAAAGGTATTGTCTCATTTAACTCCTGATCCTTTGAAGAAGTGGCCCCTCTCATTCACAGATGATGAGAATTGCTTCCCAGACTTGGAAGTACTATCATAGCAAAGCCCTGCATGGGTATATGACATCTGGAGACTGTTTGTACAGGTGAAATATCCAGATGAGCTTTTTGCTTTGTGTGCATAACAAGATTGCATCATAATATTTCCATTAGAGCGTTACAGACTCATAGTGATTCATCTGGTGCTAGGCATAATCAGTGATATAAAATAATTGCAAAGTGATTCATGTCACCATAACTTGTCTTAATCCGTGCTGTCACTGGAGTCATTTGCTCATGGTGAATGCCAATCAACTTGTACCTTGGGCACCAGGCGTTCCTCTTCTTTCCCTCAAAACTGGTGGGTAGTGAGATCTGTGACAAATAAAAACCAACTGTGGGTAGCATGTACAGATGAGGACTGCTTCCCAATGTGCCTGAGAAGGTAACAAGTCTGTAGAAAAGGCTGCAAAGTGTGTGTCCTGGTGAGCTTTTTCTCAGTGACATAAGTTAGAGTCAACTAAGAAGAGGAGATAACAATTGAGAAAATGCCCCTATCAGATGGTCTCTAGACAAAGCCTCAGGGGCATTTTCTTGATTGATGATTGCGGTGGAAGGGCCCAGCCCTCTCTGGACAACTTTCCCTGGGAAGGTGGTCTTGAGTGTGTAAGAAAGAAGATTGAGAAAACTAGGATGGAGCAATCCAGTAAGCATCCTCCATGCCTTCTGCTTCAATTACTGCCTCTAGGTTCCTGCTTGAGTCCTTGGCTTGATTTCCCTCCATGAAGGGCTGTGGTGTGGAAAACCATTTCCTCCCCAAGTTGCTGTTCTTTACAGTGTATTTTCATGACAATAGATAGTAAATTAATCAGACAACATGACACAGAAAGCTCTCAGAGTGTGAAAACTGCCCTTGGATGCTATAGTGCCTTTTCCTCTTTTCTCCAGAGTAAAGCCGTTGACTCCAATCATCCTTGTAGGCGTTGCTTGTTCTTTCAGTTCAAATTCCTATCAGAAGAAGCTTCCAGAGACTCTTTGGGGTTTCAGTATTTAAAATTGCACTAAGATTATATCTGTTGAGGGAGAAGATCCCCTTCTCAAGAACTGGGTATCCAATTAAGAAGGGAAATGAGTATTATAAATGATAAACAGCAAGAAAACAAATATCTGCTAGGGTGTTTTGAGAAATGACAACAAAGAGTTTCTCCCTAAATCCCCTGAGCTTTTTTCATACACATATATATGCTGCAAAAGTAGACACACACACACATACACACACACACACACACACACACACACACATGTCCACTGATGTTGGCAGGGTAGAGAGAGAAAGGGGGACACAGGAATGCACAGAAATTAGAGATGACAATGTCACCTGCTTGGGACACCAACTGACTAGAGAATGCTGTGTTAGAACTTTGGCCAGCTGGGCTTTTCAGATGTCACCTGTTAATGAGATAGAAACCACAGCAGCTGGAGAACTGCAGCAAACCCCCCAAGAGACCCATCACCAAATGGCAGCAAGTGACCAGCAGGAGGCCTCATCACTGTCAGGCAAGCCCAAAATGAATAAGGCACACTTGCTGGGCTAAGTAGGCTCTACTTCTTCCTCCTGTCACCCACTACAATGTCATAGAGAACAGGTGGGTAGGAAGATCTACCAAAATGTTCAGAAGAAATGTGAGATTTAGAAGTTGGGGATTCCCACAAATCATGATCCAGTATAGTTTAATTTTATGTTACTAATGTATATTGTGCACAGGATAAAATTTAGCTAGTCAATCTATAAATCTATTAATATTATAGTCCTCTAGCGAACTACTGTTACCATTTAATGTGGAAATTGCTTTTATTCCAGATGTTTAACGTGTTAATTAATCATATGTCAACTTGACAGAAGCTAAAGCTATCTGAAAGGATAGAAGTTCAATTGAGAAATGTCTTCATAAGATTTAGCTGTGGGTCACTTACTTGGTTAGTATTTGATGGGGAGCACCAAGACCATTGTGGGTGATGCTGTCCTTGAGCTGGTGGTCCTAGGTCTAAAAGAAAGCAGGCTGAGCAAGCCATGATGAGCAATCCAGCAAGCAGCACCCCTTCATAGTCTATACCTCAGCTACTGCCTCTAGGTTCCTGTCCTCCTGGATGAGTTCCTGTCCTGATTTCCTTATCATAGCAATAGTAATCATAACTAGGATATTTATCTAGATATAGACATTTGCTTGATGACTTATAGTATAGCATGAGCATCCAATCATATGCACACTTAGTGAGCCAATCATTCGTATGTACTTTAGTATGGCGTGTGTGTGTGTGTGTGTGTGTGTGTGTGTGTGTGTGTGTGTGTGTGAGCCAGATCTGTGTGTGAGCCTATATTCACGTCAGGCTTAGCATTTTTCACTACCCCTCTCACAAAGCATAGTTTTACAAACAAGTTTTTAAATATGTGAGAGAGTAAAGAATATAATCCAGGATACTTAGCCTATATTTGCCCTGGATGCCTGTCATCTGTGAATACACAGTGCTGAGTATAAGCATTATTTACATTTGTAAATAACTAATCCACAAAGCAGAACTTAAGATCATCAGAGACTGAGAAAGAGACTTGATGCTATCACCAGAGGCAGTAGATGAATCTGTCTATTGCAGTATAGATTGAAAGGGTTTCTAATGCAGGATCTGCAATTCTGTTTCCAACAGATGTGTATCAAAGATTACTTCAAATTCAAAAAAATATATCAAAGATTAGCTTCAAATATTACTTGGTCATAAAGTGATCTCAGATTTAGCGAAGTCTTCATAACATTTCCCTCATCAGGGCTTCCTCCATCCCAACACAGAGATAATTAATAGCTTTCAGCAGTGTCCCCTGGGACCTTCAATAGAAGGTCCTATGACAGGCCCAAAGGGGATCCAGTTCAAGGGGAGGCCCCAAGGCCTGGTACCATTACTGAGGCTATGGAGTGCTTACAAAAGGGGACCTATCATGACCCAACAAATGAACAAATCCGCTGACCCCTCTGTTGAATTGGGAAAAAGCTGGAGGAAGCTGAGGAGGGCAACCCTGTAGGAGGACCAGCAGTCTCAATTAACCTGGACCCCTGAGGTCTCTCAGACACTGGACCACCAACCAGGTAGCATACACCAGCTGAGATGAGGCCCCCAACACATACACAGCAGAGGACTCCCAGGTCTGGGTTCAGTCAGAGAAGATGCACCTAACCACAAGAGACTGGAGGCCCCAGGGAGTTCAGAGGTCTGGCGGGGTGGGTGGAGCGGGGACATCCTTGTGGAGACGGGGGTGGGAGAGGGAGGAGGTATGGGATGTGGAACAGTCAGAGGGTGGACTGGGAGAGGAATAAAATCTAGAGTGTAAAAAAAATAAATAAATAAATAAATAAATAAATAAATAAATAAATAAATAGTGGTAGCTAAGTCTTGTGTAATTCTACAGAACTTTGTGTTTAGATTCTGCCTGGTTCAGGAGAAGGAGGGGCCACAGAGTAGGTCATTTCCAATGACAGCAGAATGTTGGTCTCACGTGCTAAGCCATGCCACTAAATCTATCTCATCAAATTGTTCATTCCTGAGCCTTTAAGGTAGGTGGCTTAGTAGGTACATATTTGCTGCTAGGCCTGAAGACCTGAGTTTGATCCCCAAGCTCCACATGCTTAGAGGAGAGAATCAGGTCCTGAAAAATTTCCACTAACATCCATACCCATGCTGCAGCAATATGTGCCTCCCCCATATTAAAAAAATGAAAATGTAGAAAGAAAAAAACAATTGTTAATTGTCCTATGCATGTTTAATGGAAATGGTGAAAAGGTATAAGAACAAATTTTATTTAATGTCCTAGAAGTTAGTAGGGATGTATATCCCAGATACTTACACTTTGATTGGAAAAATAAATGTATAGATAGCATTGCTTTCATTGATGTAGTAGGAACTGTCCCTTCTAAGAGAAATACCAGTGCTCAATATGAGAGTCAAGCATGCTGCATTCAAGCATGAAAATAACTCATTTAAGAGGTGGACACACAGATGTTTCAAGGGTCTGAACTGTGTCACATTGCCTGAGTCACGGAGTCTCTTTTGCCTAGCACTTGACAGTCACTCTCATGTGTTACAGTGGCTTAAGAGAAGGCAAGTCTCTGAACACACTGAGGGAGAGAAAGCCTTACTGTACATCATCACGGCTCCTTCTTGCTGTTTCTCTGCGATCCCTCCATGACGTGCATTCTACTGGAATGTCCAATGAAGACAGTTTTAAATGACTAACTTGATCTGTTATTAGATTACTAATGAAGTCTGCCTCTACTTTAGCTCCAGTCTATATGGGACAGCCATTTTATGTGTTCTTAATGGAATTCCCACAAAATCTCAAGGCAGGAAGTACTTATCTTTAGTGTGTAATCTTTGGTGACAGACTTGGTGTCTTACCTAACTCCAACCTGGGACTGATGCAAGATCTGAGCCCAGAAAATATCCTAAAATACATTGCTGTGTCTAATGAACAGTATCCAAGGCAATCCTCATGTGTTGCTGTGGGAAATATGAAATATTAAAATGTGTAAGACTGTAGTCCATGCCTATACATGTAACTTTGATTTGTTCCTCAGTTCCGAGAATAGTAAAGGCATTTGATGAGTTCAGATGAGTAGGAGAAGGTGTTGCATACCAAGATAAAGATACAACCAAGCAATGTCTATTGAATGCTTTATTGCACAGTGCTAAAAACCAACTCTCAGCAGCTTCAGAAAGAGACTTAGATCATTGCAGGGATGAGAGTTGCATACACAGAGCATCTGTTATTTCGTGGACAAGCAGAAGCAACTTTCCCTCCATGGTACACATGGCATTATCTCGCGCTTCCATCAGGAATCACCCAACCGTTGCTCACCACCACCTGCCTCCTCACAACTAGAAATTACTCAGTCTGCAGTTCTCGGCTTCCTCCTCTTCTCTTCTTCTTCTACCATGGGCAGCTGTCATGTCAGTAAGTCGGGCCCCATCCCCCTCAGCTCATGCCAGCAACAGTTTCGTGCATCATCCTTTGAAACTTACCATTGCCCAAGCAATACTGTATGTGTCATTTTGAGTTGACAATAAGTCATCCTGATTTAATACTCTCTTATTCTTATTACCTCCTTTACCAAACATGGCAGCAATTCCTAATTATTTAGGGGTTTTGTAATCAAATATACAGCATTTTTCTAAATAAGTTTGCTTCCCACATAAAAATACTTAGCATTCCCTGATCCTAGTACTAAATCCAACCAAGAACTCCTATGTATGTATGTATGTATGTATGTATGTATGTATGTATGTATGTATGTATATATGTATGTATCTACCTATCTATCTATCTATGTATCTATCTATCTATCTATCTATGTATCTATCTATCTATCTATCTATCTCTCTACTATCTATTTATCTATCTATGTATCTACCTTCCTATCTATCTATGTATATATATATATATATATATATATATGTATGTATCTATCTATCTATCTATCTATCTATCTATCTATCTATCTATCTATGTATCTATCTTCTTTCCTCTCTCCTTCTCTCTCTCCCGCTTCTCTCCCTCACTTCCTTTTACCTCCTTTATCTCATCTTCTTTTTTTGGTCCTCTTCTTCTTGATTCTCCTTCTCTCCCTTTCGCATCCCCAGGCCTGTGACATGATAAGCAAACCCTGTTCCACTGAGCTGTGTTTCCACCCTACGGAGTCTTCTTTTTCTACCTCTGCTTCCACGCAGTTGGAAGCACCAATCAAGGTGCCGTTGGGCAGCACCTGAGCCTTCATTTTCACAGCATACACGGAAATGGAGTTGTAGCTATCTTGATAGTCAAGTTCCTTTCCTTTTCCTTGACTTTGTGCCTCCCCAGTTTTGCACATTGCCTATAAGCAATTTAGGAAATTTTGAAAAGAAAGGATGATCTATAAATTCAGTACAATCAAGTTAATGGTCAACACATGGTCCACTGTGTTGTAGTGGCCACCATGGGGGAACAAGATGGATGTGCTGTGCTTCATAACGTTATGAACTTCTCCATTAAAGGACAGAATATGTGCTTTCAGGGAACCAAATGACAGGTTTCACATTGTAGATGTTAGAAAGAAGGCACACATGGTCTGCCAAATGATCCAGTGCTAGCCTTTGGTGAAGGCAGGGAATTGATCACAAATGAGGTAGAATTGGATTTGAAATTTTAGTTTCTATTTTAGTTTATTTGATTTTAAAAAAGGAGGAAAGTAGGGAGGGCAAGGAGAGAGAGACAGGAGACAAGGAAGGGGGAGAGAGACAGGAGGCAGGAAGAAAGGAGAGAAAATAAAATAATAGTGTTAGGGTCTAGGTGACTTTGCCTCTCTGCTACCGCACACCTTTATGCTGCTTCTGAATTCTTTGTGCAGTTTTATCTTTATGAACTATAAAAGGCCGTGAAGAATGCTGGCGTTTAGGCAAGTTGCCAAGATAATCAGAGGACATGATGTGCGGTGGTGACGGAACTAGTTTTCCTACTTACATAACGACTCTAGTTTTCAAACTGCTTCTAAATCTGTTTGCCTGTTACGGTCCTGAGAGAATACATGTTTGCTAAAATAAAGTTCAAAGAAAAGTACTGTTTGGATGACTTTGTTACACAAAATATTTCCCATCAATATAGCTTCTCTATCAAAGTTAAAATCACGGCTATTTGAAAGAGAATCACTGTGATCAGAATGGAGGATGAGCCAGTTTGGGCTGGGATCGGATGGGCTGATGAATTTGTAAGGAGTCTGGGAATATGCATTACCTGTGTTGACTCAGAAGCTTTTCTTGGTCCCTCCTGACCTTGGGCTTATTAAGCATTGTTAGTCCCAGAGCACTTCCTCAGCTCTAAAGCATATGTGTCATGGCTAATTAAAAGTTGAATTTAAGTACTACTAATATAATGTTTTACTGTATAAATCGACTGGGAAGTTCTCCAGTACTTTTAAGGTGGTTTTGACACCATTATTAATATTTACTGGAGACTATTGCCAGTCAGAATTACCTAAAGGAACAGAGCTGATAGAATGAATACATATAAGGTATTATTTGCGAGATATTTTTATTACATATGAGATATGTCACGTTGTAAGATTGTGTATATATGCATATAGATATGGAAGACATTTATTAGATTGGCTTGAGTGATATAGCCCCAGTAGTCCAACAATAGCTGTCTCACACTAGTGAGGTGAAACGCTGGCACTCAGGCTGTGAGACTGGAAGTGTATGTAGTCCCTGTGTAGTGCTGAAGACCTGGAGGATTCCTGGAGAGATGTCCTCTCGGTCTCTGTTGAAAGTCTTCTACTGTCCGTGAAGGAATGCTTCAGTAACAGGATAGGTTCAAATAATATGAATGAGAAAGTCCCTCACTGGAGTAATACGAAGTTTATATTTTGGTTGGTTCAGTCACAATAACAACCAACTACAGCAGCCCTGTAACAGTGATTGGAGGTCGTGTCTGTTTGACCTTCTAACTACAACAGACAAAATAATCTAAATCAAAGTAAGAAGCTTCATGTGTCTTTTGCCTGGAGAAGACAGGGTATGATTTTTATGTGTATTTGGAGTTTTTGTCAAGTTGATCCCGGAGTAAAACTTGGAATACTTGGAGTATAATCACAAACTTGATTTTCAAAAGAAATCTTTTAATTTTGATGAAGTATAGTTAAAACAGAAAGTATAATATTTTGACTATATTTGCTACATTAAAAAATGATAAAAAGAAAAGCAATAATTAACTGCAATTTATCAAAAAGAAGCTGAAATACTTTCTCCAATGTTACCACTTACTTTGAGGCCTTCTTTTTCCCCTGGAGATCAGAGGCCAACCTTCAGAAGTTGGTTATTTTCTTTCATTATGTGTCTTAGTCAGGGTAGCAGAACTTACAGAATGAATTCCCCTCTATACATATACATATATGTGTATATATGGGGCTTTATTAGAATGACTTACAGACTGCTCCAGCTAATCCATCAATAACTACCTCTGAACAGAAAATTCAAGAGTCCAGAACTTTATCTGTCCATGAGGCCAAATGTCTTACCTGTTCTTCAGTAATATGCTGGAATCCTGAAGAAGGATTATTTTTGAATTTTAGTTAATTACAGATGCAGTCAAATCAACAAAAAAGAATAGTCATTACACCATGGGTCCCAAGGATCAAACCCAGGCCTTTAGTCTAGCATGGCATATACTTTTATACCCAACATAGAAAAAGATTCACTTAAGTTTTGTGATTTTTGTTTTGTCTTTAATAAGGTTGCAGCTTCTGATAAATGTCTATTTTTTAGTAGGAATTGTGGACATAATATTTTTGTGCTTGTTTTTCTCTGTATAAAATTAAAAAGTCAAAATGTGACAACAGAATTCATTGTTTTTGCTAAAGTTTTATTCTATGGTGTTTAGCTAATTTCATAGTACCCTCTAAATTACGAAATCATAATATCTAACTTATGTAAGATTCTATGATCATTTCTGCTGATGTGACATATTTCCCGGTAAAAGCAATATATGAAAGGAACGGGCTTACAATGCCAATTTACAGTCCATCATTTTGAAGAAGAAAGTAGAAGTCCAAGCAGTAAATCACATTCATCCACAAAAGAAGAACAAAGAGGGAGCAAACTCATCCTTCCTTATTTGATTTCTTGCTCTCAGGTTTTCTCATCCCATTTACCATTCAAGGATATTGTGCCTAGGGAATGGCGCTGCCTACAGTAGGTACAGTCTTCCTACATCCATTAATAATCAAGATCAAGACAGTCACTGACAGACAAGTACATAGGCCAACTCGATCTGGGTTTTATATATACTTCATTAAGATTGTCTTCCAAGGTTATTCTAACTTGTGTCAAATTAATTAATCAAATAAACAAGCACACAATCTTAATAAGTTCAACCAGTATGCATTAACATGTACAACTAAGAATGGACTACAATTGGTGCTTGAACAGTAATCAAGCATCCCTCTATTACTATCCATGGTGTGTATTTCTCATCCACACTAATACGTACATCTTAGTATTGTGTACATTTTATACTCACTTCTTGTCTAATAGTTGGATATGTGGTTGTGAATTGGAAGCCTCTATATCAGCTCTGGGCCTATCAGAAAATAGGATACACTCGGATGGCTTATATGAATAATTTCCAAATGAAAATTCTATTTACAAAAATTCCGTCTGTCTCTCTGTCTCTGCCTCTTTCTCCATCTTCCTACTCCACATCCCCTCGTCCTTCTCCCTCTTCCTTTAACCCTCAATCTAGTGAGGGATAGAAATATTTTAAGTGAACTGATAAGATAATGAGCTCAGAAAGTATTGGAAACCCCCTGAATAGATCACACAGTGAAAATGTTGATATCTAAAATACCGAACAGTTTCCTGGTTCTTCTGTCAAAGAGAAGACATTCCAGTTTCCCTTTTTGTCCTGTCTGATAATCACTTGCTCCACTAAAGATAACCCCAATCCATGGCAATCAACTTGGTAGTTTGCTGGAGACTAGCTGCTACAGCCTCCGGGACAGAATGTGTGAGTATGGAAAATGATTTTGGAAATGGGGATAATGTAAAATGCGCACACCCTCACGAGAAGACACCTCATTATATGTAATTCGGTTTTTGCTACAAGTGACATTTAGAATGTTCTTAGGTGTAAGGTTTTGAAGACATTTGAGATATGTTATCACCAAATAGTGATGTATTGAATAATTTCATTATTTCTGACTACAGTAGGTACATCCTTTCAGGAGACAATCTATTTCACAAGAAATAAGCAACTAAAAGCATACTCGACAGGCAATTGTGATTTTTTAGTATATATTGACTAAATAATAAAGCAATCCCTTGGGACACGCTCTTCAGAACCATGGACAGATCCCACGGGGCTGCTTTTTAAGTGTTCATTGGGTTCAATCCCATTAGGATGGCTAAAATTTCCCACGTTGTATTTAAATTATTAAAACAAATACTTATCTACTTATAAAACATGTTATGAAATTATAGTTAATAATTATATATCAAATTATGATTCGACCCTTAAATATAGCCCCTTTTCCTCACACAGCTGGCCCTGTGAGAACTGAGTACATATGGTTCACAGGGTTGTTTCTCTTTCCTCAATGAGGAGAGGGAATAGCAAAGCTTTATACCGCAGAAAGAGATGTAAAAGAAACAATTCTATTGGGATTACAACTCCAAAAATGTGCATTCTAAAGGATATTTAGAGTTGTTTTCAGAAGTTGATACATAAACTTGAGGTTTACGGAATTATGCATGACTTAAAAAAAACAACACATTTTACCGTCAGAGTCCAGGCAAATGTAAAAAGTTCAAAACTGGATCTGTTCTTTGTATAGTTCTTCAAATAAATAAAGAAGAGGAAGAGTAAACAGAACTGATTTTACTCTCTAGGGAAATAAAGATTTTACTCTGGTGTAGATGTTTCATAATTACAGAGATAAGAAATCACATGTTATTTTTGTTAAACATTAATTGTGAAATTTATATTTCAAAAAACACCACTAAGACATGACAAACCAGAGTAAACTAAGCACCGTGTGAGTCTCAGTTTCAAATAAGATAGAAGCAGTTTCCTGAGTGTGGGATTGGCAGTCCTTCGATTTCTAGTTTTGTCTTCTCCACTTTAACATCCCTAAGTGATGTTGATCTTGTTTCACACAGGCTTGTGTGCAGTTTCTCTTCATTGTGCCACATTTCCGCGTCTCATTATTCCTCCATGCTACTCTCTAACCAGGACCAACTTCACAGGGCCTGTAATATGTGTTTAATTCCTCCTTGTAGAATGCTGTTACAAACTATTCGCAATCTTCAGTCTTTGTTTATATAAAAGTATTCTTCATTCTGGGTTGCAATCAGTGGAATGCATAGTGATAAGTTGGTTGTTTTAATTTGTGGGCTCTTAAATATCTGAACCAACTGCTTTGAGTTTTTAACATCATGTGTTCATCTGAACTTCCACTATGAAATGTATGATTGTTAATGCTTTATGTTTCTATCACACCTGGAATTCCAGATTCTTCTACATCAAGTTCAGTGAGGTTCAAAATTGGCCTGTGTCTGTCATGGAGAGCTTATGAGTGAATTACTTAACATAAAATAAATACCAACATTTCAAAACCCGATGAATATACATGAAAAGGAAGAAAAAATAAAACCAAAGACCTAGCTGAATGTTGACAACATTATATTAGATTACATTGGGAAATGTTGAACATGATGTGTCTTGAGATATGTGAATAATGAAAGAAAGTAAGAACTCTACTGTCTTAGAAACTAGAAAGAATTTTGGAAATATATGATTTAAATATCACCTAATGAATAGAAGAAAATAAAACCATGGATTAGATAAAATTGTCTGAGAAAATCTGATGCAGTGGAAGGGAAATAACTTACACCAGCAGACACTGGTGAATGAAAACTAAACTCATTGGACCTAGAAGCCCAGCAAGGAGGAGAGAGAGGACGGGAGTTATTCGTTATTAACAATTTGGTACTTGGGAAAGTTTAGAGGGATGTCAGACTTTGGAACATCAGTGCAGAAATAAAAGGAGGTGAATGGGAGGTTTGATCACAGTGGCTGAGAGGTTACATAAACAAATTACTTATATACTAAAGACACTCACTGTTGTAGCAGAAAGGATAACCTGCAAGTGCTAACATCACTGAGACATACACTGTTACGCTCACCCGCAGTTCCTGGTAACAAGGATGGATAGTGTCCTACCACGATCAGACATTCAGCCAGTGGACTCCTCTCCACCACCACGCAGAGAAGCTAAGGAGGGTGTTGAAGACAGCAGTGACAAACTAGGCTTAGAGATAATTTGAGCTTGTAAAGCATTACAAAAAACATACACAGTGTCAGGCTTAATGGCAAGAAACTAGACGCCTCTCTGCAAAGAATGATACAAAGCAAGGGCATCCTTACTCCTATTTAACATTACTGGAAATCCTAGGTACTGAAATAAGAAAATAAATACAGGGAACTTAAAATAGTTTTTTAAACAAGTGAAGAAATAATAAAAATCTGTGATCATGAATACTGGTGTTATCTACATAAAATACTTTCAAAGAGTTGGGAAAGCAGAGCCAGGACTAGTCAGCAAGACCATCCAATCAGGAGTAGTTGATAAACTCAAAATGAACTTTATGGTGTGTTTGTGTGTTTGTATGTTCGTGTGTGTGTGTGTGTGTGTGTGTGTGTGTGTGTTTGTTTGTGTGTGTGTGTGTGTGTGTGTGTGTGTGTGTGTGTGTGTTGTGTGTTTTTTGTGATTGGGTTAACTCACTCAGAATATTTTCTAGTTCCATTCATTTGCCTATGAATTTCATGAAGTCATTGTTTTTGATAGGTGGATAGTACTCCATTGTGTAGATGTTCCACATTTTCTGTACCCATTTCTCTGTTGAAGGGAATCTGGGTTGTTTCCAGCTTCTGGCTATTATAAATAAGGCTGCTATGAACATAGTGGAGCATGCGTCTTTGTTGTATGTTGGAGTATCATTTGGGTATATGCCTAGAAGTGGTATAGCTGTGTTTTTCCTTCGTTTTTTAAAAGAGAGAAAGAACATGAAGCTGAATGGGTTAGGGGTCTGGCAGAGGATCTGGGAAGGGAAAGAATATGATAAAAATATGTAAAGTATAATTCTCAAAAGTAAATAAAGATACAAAATTAAGTTAAAATCAATACTAAACCAACTTGTTAGTTTGGAAACATATAAAACATATAGACAATAAAAGAGAAAGTGAAACAGTCCGTGAAAGGAAAAGAAACTTCTATTTTAGTCTCTTTCTTAAAAGTTCTCTGCAAATGACACAGTTAAGAGAATGAAAAGAAAAGCTAGACACAGGGAGAACATGTTTGTAAAATACATATTTGATTAAGTACTTAGGACCAAAATTGTGAAAATTCTACAGTAACAAAATAACTAATCAAATTTGAAAATGATGACATATACCTCAGTACAAAAAGACATACTGATAGCAAGGGAGAATAAAGATAATCACATCTTTTCATCTCTGGGAACAGTGCAATAAGGCAAGATGCTACTGCGAACCATCTAAAATGTCTAAGATACAAAGAGCAGACAATGCCAAGTGCTCACAATATGCAGAGTAACTGAAACTCTCGATGTTGTTGGTGAGAATGCATCATGGTATGACCACCTTGGAAGATACTCTATTTCTTTAAAATATGGCTATTATATCCCGATGATCAAACTCCTAAGTTCTTGTACAAGCCAGTTGAGAAGTTACCTGCTCATGATGACTGTGTGCATTTATATCAGCATTGTCCATTCTTGGTAGAGATTAGAAGCAATCATGATGCCCTAAAGTTAGTGAATGGATACAGAATGCACTGCATCGATGCAGTGTGATAGGAGGGGAGCAACCATACTTCAAAGAAACAAGGAGGAAGCTGACATTTGCCTATCACCAAATGAAAGAGGAGAGTCTGTGAGGGCTATGTGCTGCATAATCCCCATATATATTTTGGAGAAGGAAACAAGATATGGTCAGTAAGACTGATAACTACCAAGAGTCCAGTGAGGGAGAAGGAGAGGTTGAATATATGGAAAATTTTACAGTTAGATATGATGTAATGATAAAAAATATAACACTATTCTTGTCGAAAGTGACAGAAAGTACAAAATGAACCTTCGTGTAGACGATGGGCCTCAGTTAGAAATATGAAACTGGCTTACTGCTTACAACAAATATCTCCTGTTCATGCAAGACAGTAGTAATAGAGAAAACTATAGGTGACTAATATATGTGATTATTGAAATGTATTTTATCCTCGTTTTTCAAGCAAATTAAAATTAGGCTAAAAATAAATTAGTTAAAAAACTTTAGTCCAATTTGATGCTACAAAAGAGACCTTTATTCTGGGTACGTTGTGCTTTTCTCAATACTGAAATCCTACAATGACAGATAAAGAGTAAATCCGAAGATAGGCTCATTGTCTTATTAAGCTAATAGATATTTACTTATGCTTCAAAAACCACGTTTGTGTGTGGCATGCTCACCATCTTCCTTGGCATTCAAAATGCTGTCTACAGGCTTTGACCATAAATATAAATAAAGGGATAAGCAGGAAGGAAATTCTAGAGAGCAGTCATTAAAATCAGAGGGGAGGATGCTGAATTCCAAGGATGTGATATATTTGCACATTCTAAAATTGCTTCATAGTTAGCTGTTTTTGTTTCTCCCCTGAAGTAACTGTTGACCTTGTACACTGAGTTTTCCAGATCCATCTTCCTTGCCAAACCTGTTCCTACCCCAGCTTTTGGCAGAACAAAAGAGGCTCCTGGGTTAGGAACAGCCAGATTGCCAGGGCATAGCCATTACTTTTGCCGTGAGAGCAGCACCAAGCTTATTTTAAACACAACAAGCAACCTATTACTTGAGTGGTTTTAAAAAAAAAAATGTACCAATGTCCTTGGCACCAAGAGGATGCCCCAAATTAACACTGGCCATCTTTGCTTTGGCTGGTAAATGCGGCCATCTGTTTTCATGAAAGGGGAAGACTGTCCCCCCCACCCTTGGCCACATAAGCAGGCAACGGTGACTGCGCAATCAAGCAATGGCTGCTTTCCTTCCAAGAGTATTTACTATTGAGCTTCATTTGGGCAATCAATATAACAGAACACCCTCGGGTCCAGTGGGAATGTTGATGAGAGGGGGTGAATCCGAATCACTAAATATAGAGACTGTTTGTCCCTTAGCTGTTGGTGAACACCCTCTCTTGAAAGTTGTGGGAGTCAGACAACGTCTGTACTCAAATATAAAGATATTGGAGAGTAAGGTGCTTGGTGCTTCCTATGGTCCATTCATACACAGCCTCATCGGCTGACTTGCTATAACCTGTTATAACCTGTTATAACTTGCTGTAACCTGTTAGCAGATAACTAAAGACGTGTACTATATCTCTAGGTTGAATTATTTTTCCAGTAGTAAATGATATGATTTAAATTTGTAAAGGTAATTAGTATGTCTGACAATTTCCCCAAGTATATTAGACAAGGGTTATCACTCTCCTCATCCTATACAGATATATTAAGTATAGCATAAACTTGTTTCTTTGCATGGAGAATGAAACCAGCACACGATATAGTCTAGTACCGGGAGAATACATCTGATTTTTACAAGAAACTCACCAGTTTCACCGAGAAATTATTGGCTGTTTCTTCCCATAACTATTTGCAGGTCTCAGATGCTCTCTTCATTTCATTCCACTTTGTTCTTTCAAAGGAGAGATATACTCTACGAAGAAAGAGATGTAGTAAAGTCCTGATAATGAAGGGGAAACAGCATATGGTTTTTGTTTTGTTGTTTGCTTTTTCTGTTGGGTTTTCTTCTCTAAATGAACCAGATAATTAATCATGTTCTCTAGAGTAGAAAATTGGCCTGATTAGGCCAAGGTCAGAATGCAGCTCACTGCTAAGGTTAATGAATTCCAGTCACCTTTCTAGTTTGATAACTACTGTAACCATGCAGTGGTCAATACTCGGTAGACGATGTTTTGTAGTTGTCTTAGAGAAGATGGGGATACTTTATATTGGTATTCTTGTCTAAGAAATGGTAAAGCAGACAGGGCTCTTCTGTGCCCACAGCAAACTGTGAGGAGATGCTGAGATTACCCCAGATGACCTTGGATGACTGAGGCAACTTATACCCTCTGCTTCCACTCTACTTCTAACACGGTCCCTTCCTTGTAGGAAAGGACCCTGTTTCTTTTACCACATGGACTGTGTAATTGTCATGGTGTCAACACAAGAAAATGCTTGTAAGTCTCACTGTAGGAACAGAAAATATGGCTTCTCTGTGAGTGAAATCAGAAATGCGAGTTTTATACTGGATGAGACCAATACAAACCCTCACCTTTTCATACTGCACACCTTGCTCTGTCTGTGACCCACTGACCCACTTTCCCCACAGCCCAGTGGCCTAATCTCTGTGTTCACTCATCTCATCTGTTGGCCAGTTTACCTGCCACTTCATTTTGACCCTATTGTTTTCCTCTCCTTTGCTCTCCTTCTTACAATGTTAAAAACATTTCTGTCTTTCAAAAGGAAGACCCAAAGGCTCCTCTGACCCTTTGCCATACGTTCACAGGCTTCACAGGGAAGCTTCGTCGGGAGTCATGCCTTCGACAGTTTCCAGCCTTCTCATCTGGAGCAGCTACTCAATGCAGAGCTCTCATGGAGGCTTCTTTGGTCATGAACTAAGACCCCTCAGTCCCACATCAGGAAATCTCCCTAAGTGGACTCTGAATTTGCAGACACATTCAACCATGTCCAAATCTCACTGCTTCCTCTCTGCCTTTCTCTGTCTTTCTATCTCTCTCTGTCTCTCCCACACCCACAACATACACACACCCCGCCTTTCCTCTAACGTATGTGGCTGCTTTCCAATCCTCTTGTCCAGAAACTTTCATCTGGGAGTTAATGATAGAGAGGATGTGTTGTAGGGCATAATGGCTTTCGTGGTATTCATGGTTCATCAGGTGGCATTACAAAACCATCATGTTCAATGACATTTGGAGCTCAGTGTCCCCCATCCCTCCTGTCAGTACTGAGCATGAAGCAGCACATTACCTGCCACCTGCGTTTCTGTCACAGTTTAATCTTTGTCAGCTCCAAATACTGGAAACCTAATGTTTCTTCTTGTTGTTTTGCCCTGTTCCTTGCATAAACCTTGCCCTGTAGTACGGTGGCTGCTCCCACACTCCTCCATGCTTCTTAGCTTGATTAACCTTTGCATCTGTGTAGCTCCCACTGGGATATGCCAGGATTTCCATTTTGACATTTCAAATCTATATGATTTTTTTCCCAGCATTTCCAAGGATCAAACCTGTGTTCTTGCAGGATTACGTATCTGTGAAGGCTGCCATCTTATGTTGATCCGGAGGGCTGAATTGCATCTTGAGAAGAATGTTGTCACGTCACATCTCAGAGTTATGCCTTATAGACTTACCACACCCTCCCAGTGTTCTCCTACACCATTGTTCACTTCCCTCACGTTCAAAGCCCTGCCAGGCATTATGGCTTGCCTGAATTTCAGAGGTGTTCCCTCCGGCTGGACCTCCAGTCCTTTTCCCAGCTAACCCTGAGTAGAGAGGATAATTGTTCCTCTCCTACAGACGCTTCAACATTCTTCCGTTGCCTTCAGATCACAGATAAAATTTCCTATGATCAATATTCATCTTTTGGCCCTTGTTTTCTCTGAAATATGCTTCAAGATGAGCAGAGAGTGTATTAATTTAACGAGTATACCTCAAAACTTTATCACAATGCTTGGATTAATATCCAAACATACTTATCCAATACATGTACAATCAGATGAAACAGTAGATGTGTTATGATTGCACATTAATACACAGGAGGAAAAGAACTTGGTGAAATAATATCAATTAATTTAGTTTTGTTTTAGCTAAATCTTGTAATCTGGCTATTCATAACAAATGTAATTACTGTGCTCATTAATTGATCTGACCTTATTGTGCCTTCCTAATAAAAATGTTTTGAACATTGAAATCCATGTCATACTAAATGTGACAGTAATGAAATTTTTAAAGATTCTATGTTTTCTTTTAATTATGTGCATATGTATAACAGGAGTTATATGCATGAGTTCAGGTCTCAGGGAGACTAGAAAAGGACATTTAAATGCCCTGGAACTGGAGTTATAGGTGGTCATAAGCAGCCCTGAATGAGTGTTGGGAACCAAAGTCATACCAAAGAGATGTACATTCTCTTAACTGCAGAGTCATCTCACTAGCCCCGGTAATAGAATATTTATATTCAAAATAATTTTTTTTTATTTTGCTTTTTTTTTTTTATTAACTTGAGTATTTCTTATGTACATTTCGAGTGTTATTCCCTTTCCCGGTTTCCGGGCAAACATCCCCTTCCCCCCCTTCCTTATGGGTGTTCCTCCCCACCCTCCCCATTGCCGCCCTCCCCCCAACAGTCTAGTTCACTGGGGGTTCAGTCTTAGCAGGACCCAGGGCTTCCCCTTCCACTGGTGCTCTTACTAGGATATTCATTGCTACCTATGAGGTCAGAGTCCAGGGTCAGTCCATGTATAGTCTTTAGGTAGTGGTTTAGTCCCTGGAAGCTCTGGTTGCTTAGCATTGTTGTACATATGGGGTCTCAAGCCCTTCAAGCTCTTCCAGTTCATTCTCTGATTCCTTCAACGGGGTCCCGTTCTCAGTTCAGTGGTTTGCTGCTGGCATTCGCCTCTGTATTTGCTGTATTCTGGCTGTCTCTCAGGATCGATCTACATCCGGCTCCTGTCGGTCTGCACTTCTTTGCTTCATCCATCTTGTCTAATTGGGTGGCTCTATATGTATGGGCCACATGTGGGGCAGGCTCTGAATGGGTGTTCCTTCAGTCTCTGTTTTAATCTTTTGCCTCTCTTTCCCTGCCAAGGGTATTCTTGTTCCCCTTTTAAAGAAGGAGTGAAGCCTTCACATTTTGATCATCCGTCTTGAGTTTCATTTGTTCTAGGCAACTAGGGTAATTCAAGCATTTGGGCTAATAGCCACTTATCAGTGAGTGCATACCATGTATGTCTTTCTGTGATTGGGTTAGCTCACTCAGGATGATATTTTCCAGTTCCAACCATTTGCCTCATTTAATTTCATAAAAGTCGTTGTTTTTGATAGCTGAGTAATATTCCATTGTGTAGATGTACCACATTTTCTGTATCCATTCCTCTGTTGAAGGGCATCTGGGTTCTTTCCAGCTTCTGGCTATTATAAATAAGGCTGCGATGACCATAGTGGAGCACGTGTCTTTTTTGTATGTTGGGGCATCTTTTGGGTATATGCCCAAGAGAGGTATAGCTGGATCCTCAGGCAGTTCAATGTCCAATTTTCTGAGAAACCTCCAGACTGATTTCCAGAATGGTTGTACCAGTCTGCAACCCCACCAACAATGGAGGAGTGTTCCTCTTTCTCCGCATCCTCGCCAGCATTTGCTGTCACCTGAGTTTTTGATCTTAGCCATTCTCACTGGTGTGAGGTGAAATCTCAGGGTTGTTTTGATTTGCATTTCCCTGATGACTAAAGATGTTGAACATTTCTTTAGGTGTTTCTCAGCCATTCGGCATTCCTCAGCTGTGAATTCTTTGTTTAGCTCTGAACCCCATTTTTTAATAGGGTTATTTGTCTCCCTGCGGTCTAACTTTTTGAGTTCTTTGTATATTTTGGATATAAGGCCTCTATCTGTTGTAGGATTGGTAAAGATCTTTTCCCAATCTGTTGGTTGCCGTTTTGTCCTGGCCACAGTATCCTTTGCCTTACAGAAGCTTTGTAGTTTTATGAGATCCCATTTGTCGATTCTTGATCTTAGAGCATAAGCCATTGGTGTTTTGTTCAGGAAATTTTTTCCAGTGCCCATGTGTTCCAGATGCTTCCTAGTTTTTCTTCTATTAGTTTGAGGTGTCTGGTTTGATGTGGAGGTCCTTGATCCACTTGGACTTAAGCTTTGTACAGGGTGATAAGCATGGATCGATCTGCATTCTTCTACATGTTGACCTCCAGTTGAACCAGCACCATTTGCTGAAAATGCTATCTTTTTCCATTGGATGGTTTGGGCTCCTTTGTCAAAAAATCAAGTGACCATAGGTGTGTGGGTTCATTTCTGGGTCTTCAATTCTATTCCATTGGTCTATCTGTCTGTCTCTGTACCAATACCATGCAGTTTTTATCACTATTGCTCTGTAATACTGCTTGAGTTCAGGGATAGCGATTCCCCTGAAGTCCTTTTATTGTTGAGGATAGTTTTAGCTATCCTGGGTTTTTGTTATTCCAGATGAATTTGCAAATTGTTCTGTCTAACTCTTTGAAGAATTGGATTGGTATTTTGATGGGGATTGCATTGAATCTGTAGATCGCTTTTGGTAAAATGGCCATTTTTACTATATTAATCCTGCCAATCCATGAGCATGGGAGATCTTTCCATCTTCTGAGGTCTTCTTCAATTTCTTTCTTCAGAGTCTTGAAGTTCTTGTTGTACAAATCTTTTACTTGCTTGGTTAAAGTCACACGAGGTACTTTATATTATTTGGGTCTATTATGAAGGGTGTCGTTTCCCTAATTTCTTTCTCGGCTTGTTTCTCTTTTGTGTAGAGGAAGGCTACTGATTTATTTGAGTTAATTTTATACCCAGCCACTTTGCTGAAGTTGTTTATCAGCTTTAGTAGTTCTCTGGTGGAACTTTTGGGATCACTTAAATATACTATCATATCATCTGCAATATTCAAAATAATTTACAGGTCTAGAAATATACAGAGGTAGTGTATTCGCCTAGCATACTTAAGGCCCTACATTCAACCGTTCAGCACTACAACCACAGCAAAGATAATTTATGTGTCCTATACTTGACTTCCGATGAACTAGAATATTTGTATTATGAATGATTTTATTAAAAGCATGTGACAACAATTAGATAATTTCATACATATCCCCATTATGTGGCATCATTATGAGTCCTGTTCAAGGAACCTACAAATCATATCTATTTCCATATTAATAGCAAAACCTGCCAGGCAGGAGTTATTGATGAAGAGGGTGTGCTATAAAGCATAAATGGCTCTGGTGATATTTAAGGCTCAGCTAGAGGCATCACAAGCTCATCATTTCCAAGACACGATGTCCCCTGCCCTTTCTGCTAGAGCTGGACATGAAAAACAGCACGTTGCCTGCCTGCCAGCATTTCTGTCACAGCTCAGAGATGTTCAATGCAACCTGTGCAGATTATAATGCTGAGGGGAAAATGTTTTCTGACTAGGGCTATCTCCACTAATTAATAAAAGAAATATTCAGGAAGCAATCAGCTTTAAATGGGAACAGCTTTAGAAACCTACACTAGACACCTATTGTACAGATGTAAAGTGTTCAAACAGGACAAGATGTTTGAGTTCTCTCCTCAGTGGCTGAATTGGGGTAGGAGTTAGGAAGGAATGCTGCTTGCCATGAAGGAAAACCTGAACTCAGGAGAGCATGTGAGTTCAAGGATTTAATGCTGGCATTATCTCACTTGCCTGCACTGAGTCAGTCAGATTAACAAGGCTGCTGTCTCATACATGTCTGAAAACCCTGATCTTTGTTTTCTCTGCAGACGGGTGTAATATGATTACTGTTGTTTCTAGGTAAAATACAGGGCATGATGGCTTCCTTCTAGGATTCTCCCTGTCTCTGCTAATTCTGCTGAGGTGATTGAAAATATTCCATGAGGAAAACACATCAAAGGTCAGTGCTCTCCCTGAGCTGCAAAGGTGTATCAACTCATATCATAGTCTACCACTTGGGGAAAAAATGAGCCTAATGTTTCCCAGATTTAAAAGGAAGAACCTACCTGTGATGATTTGAATATGCTTGGCCACCTCTAGGAAATGTGGCCTTGTTGGCATAGATGTGGCCTTGTGAGAGGAAGTGCGTCACTATGGGGGTTGGCTTTGATACCCTCCTCTTAGCTTCCTGGAAGTCATTCTTCTCCTAGTGGTCTTCATCTGAAGATGTAGAACTCTCAGTTCTTCCTGCACCATGCCTGCCTGGATGCTGCCATTATCCCACCTTGATGATATGGACCAAACCTCTGAACCTATAAGCCAGTACCAATCAAATTTTTTCCTCACAAGGGCTGTTTGGTCATGGCATCTGTTCACAACAGTAGAACCCTAAGACACCACCAAAAATTAAAACTGAACAATCTCTTTGATATGCCCAGTGACACTGAGTAATGGCAAGAGCTGACACTATGACCCGTCAATCGCATGTGTCACGCCTTTACTGAATGGCACATCCCTGTTATCATTCTTTACAAGCTGCTTATGACTGATGCCACTAAAGCTCATCTCTTGGTGTAAGGCCCAGGCCACCTGGAGGTTCCTGTCACCACAGCTCTAGAAAAATCTATGAGGATTGTCATGGTGACTCTTCTGTGAGGGTGGTTCCATCCTCATACCTCAGTATGGAGGTAAGGAAAGAAATTTAGACCTCTAACTTCAAAATTAGATTCTTATAGTTTGGTTAAGACAACAATATCTTTCAACTTCAGGTTGGATCCTGTCTCTCCCTAGAACCACTGCTGAGACCACTGTCCTCAGTGCCTAGATTGTCCCATCTGGGCTACCAAACTCTCTTGGCTGTTCTGTTTCCTTAGATGTAGGGGAAAGTTCTGAACTTAAACTGAAGGTCTGCTCATAAATCAGGAAATAGATTCAAAGATGTAATGGACCATGTTTCTAAACCTCAGTTGTGATGTGTCTGTTTTCTATCTGGGAACCACTGAGGGAAAGAAAGAGAGAGAGAGAGAGAGAGAGAGAGAGAGAGAGAGAGAGAGAGAGAGAGAGAGAGAGAGAGAGAAAGGTAAATAAAAACCTTGTTTACTCACCTCTGGAACTTTATGTTCATTCTATGATAGGCTGTCATATCATTAAAAATAACCTGCGGCATTTATTATTTCTCTTGCTCATTATCCTGGGGGATAGATACCCTGTGTGCAGTTAAAATTGTATCAGACACAGCAGTAAAAATTGTGAAAAAATGTCTGGTCCATTGGAGTTACCTTTTGCTAGCCAAGCATATAGGGGTCTATTGATCACACTTGAGTCACCTTTCCAATCAATACTATTGTTCTATTGGTTTAAGCAAAGAAAGATGCTTAGTTGCACTGTGTTGGCTACATCCTGGCATTGCCCGTGTGTCACCTGTGACACTTCATTTCAAATATGTGTTTCTGATCATTGCCTTGTGGTTATTCTTTGAGTATATATCTAAAACTCACATACTAGGCAGTTACCATTAACAGAAAGTGGAGTGTATGCGTCCTCAACAAACTAAAAAAGTCTTACAAATGAACTGTGTTGTGGAACAGGCCATGAGGAGCCATGAGAACACCCTTAATCAATTCTGTGGGTCTAGGAAGAGTTTTCCCATGAGCTGAACTTTATGCTCCGAGGTCACTGAATGAGGTTGAATTGGGTGTACTTTAGTCACCCAATTTAGTTAGCTCCTGAACCCTCCAGAAGAGAAGTAGGAATTGAACAGAGCTGTAGTAAAATTGCACTGAACTGTGGAGTAGGTAGGAGGTCCAGAGGTGTCCAGATGAAGTATTGTGTGTCCTTCTTTGGGACCTCATCCTTTCTCCCTCAGGCACTGATATGGCCTCTCAGAAGCTGGACTGCCAGTAGCTGAGTAGCCATTTTGCATTCACCCATTAGGGTGAAGCTTTCTTCTCTCAAACACTGCTGAACAGTGAGCTCTTGCAAGCCAGACATCATCTTACGCTCTGGATCTCCAGAGTCTGCTTTTCCAGTGGCCCTGAGCTACCATTTGCTCCTGCCACACCTATCACCTCTCCTGACACTGTAAGGGATGCATCACATCACCTCTATTGCCACAACACTTTTCAGAATGGTTGACTCGATCTGTTACTCATCCTCCTCTCCATCGTATTCGAAGCCAAAGTAACAGCAGCTCCTTTGCAATTAGCTACCAAGAGGGTAGAGGATAACATTCTCCCTGTGAATAAGGCTGTTCTACTTTTCTCATTTCTATTTCTAGCTTGAGCATTTTTTCGATCGCTACATTTTCCATAATAACAAACAGAATATGTTTCCCAAAACTCTTTTAAACAGTGATGACAGTGATGATGAAGTTATTTCCTTACACAAAAAGGTTCAGAGCTTAAAAGAATAAAAAATTAAATAAAAAAACATGTATGTTCTATCCTGGCTTCAAATTGGCCACTTTGTGATGGCCTGGGCTCAGCCCTTCCTCATGGTGCTTTATTCTCAGGCTGGGAGCAAAAGGGCTGTAGCACTAAGTGTCAAGTCTGAGGTGACCAGAAGAAAACACAGACGTGAGTTTCTCCTCTCACTTTTTTATTCCTTTTATTTTATTTTACAGTCCAGTCACTGCCCCACTCCCAGTCTGCCCTCCCTCAGTTCCTCATCCCATTGCTTCTACCCAACTTGTATCCAAGAGGATGCCTCCCCCACTGCCAGGCCTCCCTACTCCCTCCGGCATCAAATCTTATTTCCTGAGGCCAGACCAGGCAGTCCTCTGCTGTGTCTGTGTTGCGGACCTCATCAGCTAGTGAATGCTGCCTGGTTCGTGGCTCAGTGCCTGAGAAATATCAGGGGTCCGAGTTAGTGAGACTGCTGGTCTTCCTATAGGGTCGCCCTCCTCCTCAGCTTCTTCAAGCCTTTCCCTAATGCAACCACAGTGGTCCCCAACTTCAGTCCAATAGTTGGGTGCAAGTGTCTGTCTCCTCTCACATTTTTAACCACAGACAATTTTCCCCCAAAACCCTCCCAGCACAGTTACATCCTTAATCATCGCCCACTGCCCCTACTGCTCCTTTACATGGCTTGGCCAGTGTCTGGGTATCGGGTCCATTAGGAATTGCTTTTAATAGAAGCTTCTCCTCATCTTCTGAGTGATGTGGTAGCAACCTTAGTTTATCCTATCACTGCCACTCTCAGAATAGATGGCCCCTCCCTGTTTTCCTCTTATTTATGCTAAGCTTTCTTTTTCAACAAGGCAGGAGCTATATCTCCCTTATCCATCATTATATTATATTTACTCCTAACACATCATGTATGTATGTGCTCATAAAAGTTTCCTGTCATAACATATACTTTACAAATTATATTTCAATTTTTAAATGTTCATGTAGTGTCCTCTTTTATAATGTATTTACTTATATGCATTTTGACCATCCAAGAAAGGATCTAAATTTGGTTTGAAGATTTCATTGTAAATATATTTAAACGTAAGCTAGGCAATTCTTTTTATTTCATTAGATGAATATAGAATTAAACACCCAATAGCTATATCAATTTCAATTACTCAACTTGGAAAAATCATTAAAGAAAGTGCTTTTCAGCACCACACATGGTGGCTTAGACAGCCACACACTCAGCAGGATTGAACAACGTTCTGACTTTACAGGGGCGTGGCTTACAGGTGAGAAATGGTGTATGTCCTTATGACATTCATCTTCTGGCAAGCATAAATTTGGTTTGCCTCCGTCCGTCTCTTTCTGTGGCTCTGAGTCTCGATTCTTGGCAGATCCTGGTCTAATTCCAATGACTCAGCAGAACTATGAACCTAATCCTGTCTTTTTCACACAGCATAGGGAATGGCTAGTCCCCTGCATCACTGATGCTGTGGGTAAAGGGAGTTCCACCTCCTCCTCCATTGAGCTACATCTCCAGCACCGATTTGTTGGCTTAACCCTTCCTCCTCTTCCCTGGGATGGAGAGAGCAACTATTTCCTCCTTACACAAGAATAGTTCACATCATCTCTTCCATTGCCTAGCAACTTAATTGCTAGTAATTGTTGCTAGGGTCACAGGGGTTCCGTCTCTCTACTTTTCTGCAGGTAATGAATTTGGTGCTAATTTTAACTGCCATTTTAGCTTCCTCTCGAGTTCATTGATAGATGGGTTGCCCCTTAGCCAAAGCTCTCATTATCTGGATCTCTAAAAATTTTTCTTTCTCAATTTTTTTTTCTCCCTCCAACTGTCTGCCTCTTAGTTTTAATCAGAGAGAGGGACATCGTGATTATCCAAAGTCCTGTACTAGAGGAAAACAAAATTTATCCCTTGGCTCAAGAGCTATTTAACCATCTGTTTCTGATCCAGTACCCTCAGGCTACAATTAGATACCCCCCCCACCCCCGACTGTTCTCTTTCACCCTGAATTCAGCGAAATGTCTCTAACATAATGGAACTAGACCAAAATAAATGTCCAACTTCATCCATGGCTCAGTCCTGAGCAATGGATTAGGCAAGCCACCAGGTTTTGCATAAGCTCCCACAGTGACGATGTAAAAGGAAAACAGATCAGGGGTTACATTTGCTACTTTCTATTATTTCATGCAAATTCGTGGTATTTCAAGTATATCGCATATTAAATTTGCTTTTATGAGCTGTCCTGGAAACCTAATTATAATTTATAATATTTTTTCTATGGAAATTGTGTTCCAAAATACACAATTTACAAGTGAACTTCTGAAACAGCCTGCTCATAAGGTGTGAACAACCTGTCCAGGAAATCATAACCATGCAAATTTTATCTTTTATTTCTTATTTTTGTATTAAGAATAAACAGGGAACTTTTCCCATTAAAATTTATTGCATAGAAATTTTCTCTGTGTAGGTGGCCTCTCACTGAAAATGAAAAATACTTTACAGATGAGAGTCCTTGGGGTCAGGGAAGGGCACAGGTACTTAAGATGACACATAAATCTGGACTCATCATTTAGAAGTGGTAGCATGTTTGTTGTCTTTTAAAAAAAAAAAGTGTGTGTGTGTGGGGGGGGGGTGTTCCAGTAGAGAACCAAGCATTTGAGACACATCAATGGTTTAAAAGGGAAAGCTTAGTAACACAAAGAACATGTCCAAACCAACACAAGCATATCCAAAAACAGAAATACAAATCCCAGGTATAGGTCTATAATACAGGAATGCTGGGTAAAAGAGAAGTTAAATGTAGAGTTAGAAAGGTGAAAGTGTTCCACTGACACTTTTAGGGTGTTCAGACCATGAACCTGGCTTTCCCTCTTCCCAAGCACATCAGAAGTTGACTTATGTGGAGTCAAGTGGCTAGAAGGTCAAGCTGAAGATGACTAGAGTGACCGCATGGATCCTTTGCAGCCTGTGGGATTCCATTTGAGTGACTTCTCTTCCCTAGTCCACAGTACTGCTTCCTTTACTTAGCTCCTTCGATAGTCCTATTGCCAGACATGGGTCAGCCAGCATCTCTACCTTTCACTCTAGCCTCTTAGGAAACTTTGTCATCAGTCTTTCTTCTCCTGGGTCTTCAATTCCTCTTGGTCTTTCCTGACTCTTTGAGATGAATATTTAAACATAGCAATTTAAGTTCCAACCCAAAGAAATTCATCTAAGCTCTGTATCATCAATCATTGGTGTTCCCATCTATGACTTTCTTCCTTTCTTTGATTTCTTCCTTCTGTGGCTTTCTGTCTGTAAACCAGGTAGTGTGTAAGGATGATGTCCTATGAAACAAACAGGAAGTTGATGTATATGTCAACCTGGAACTGAAGTACAAGGGATCAGTAGAAAAGGATGTGAAGGGATCAGTAGAAAAGGATGAAGCATAAGTTAGGATGCTGATACTGGAGAATTGTCAAAGGGAGACCTCAATGGAATGGAGAAAGAATAAAGACCATGGGAGAAAGAGATGGGAGGGAAATAAGAAGTACCATTAACCATGGTTGGAAAGGACTCTTTGTTAAACACTTGCATGCTGATGCAGGCCATGCCCAGACTGATGCATTTTGAAGACTAGAAGCCATAACTCCCTTTCTCTAAACTGAGGAGTTGTTCGTTCTTGGAGGACATCATTGACCCTCAGACACTGGGAGCTGGATGGCATGAAATGGGCACTTGCTTGTACTCTTGACCAGTATAATTCTGTTGGGCTGATGTTTTGTTCAGAATGGAGTTCAGAAATCTGGGAATCAAGCTAAGTCATCCTTTCACCAGTCTGGGCATCAATTCTCCTTTTCTGTTTGACCTGGCTTCAAGGCTTTATAGAAATGAAGAGATCTTACAATGTGTGTCAGGGCAGTTGAGGCAGGAAATCAACTGCAGAAGTCAAAAATAATGACTAGAAATTACTTTTGAGACCTCCTAACCCAAACACCTAGAAGTCTCAAGCCAAAATCTCAAACTTGGCAGGTAAAGGCACCTCTTCTCCTGCCCCAACCGTTCCCTCTCATGTCTCCCAGTGAAGGTGCCCCTCATCTGGATTCTGCCCAAAAGAAGTCTACAGCAGGGAACTTTTACCTTTTCCATGTGATTGGTTAAATAAGTGTTCTCTTTTATGTCTAGTCAAGCCATTGAGGTGTCATGGGTACTACCATTGGTTCATTCTATGTGATTGCTTTTTTCTTGGCCCCATGGGTAGGAGTGGATAATTCTACTCACCTCCATTCCAAGTCTTTACATGCTGGGAATTGGCTTTTTTAACCAACCAAGAGTAATCTCCAGCAACCCATGCTTTTGCTTTATAATGAGCATTTGGATGTTGTTCATCTGTATCAGAAGCAACACAATTTATTGTCATTTTCAGTAACTTTGGGAAGAGTCTATACCTGTTTAGTCAAGGACTGTAGCCATTAGTCCCTGGTGGCTATTAAGCACTTCAAAGGTGCAACTGAGTAACTTAATCTGTATTTACTTTTAACTGAAATTGAAGTGTCTGCTTGTGGATAGTGAGTACTATGATGCATGTCCTAAAAGAAAAATAAATACCAAGTATCCACTGATATATATATATATATATATATATATATATATATATATATATATATTCATATTCTTTACAGGTCAATTCCAGTGTTCTCATTGTTTATCCTGGCTGTTGGTATAGTATGCTATAGACTTACATACATACATATTATCACCCCAGAACTCCAAAATGTTTTTCATCTAGCTTCCTGGGTGTGTGTTTTGGCTTGTGGTGGGTATGTAACATACTTCCTATCTTTCATGTTTCTCAAAAACTCTTCAAATCCTACAAGGCCATGTTCAGTATGGTTTCCGAAAAGACTATTTTTTAGCATCCATCAGCATCCCTGGGGATGTTGTGGAACAGGGGGTGTGATGTTGAAACAGGTGGCAAAATTCCTATATTAGCCAGATAGCTAACATGTTTTGGGGGGCTAAACTTCAAAATAACTTAAACTTGTTGATACATACATGTAACTCCAGCTTTTGGGAGGATAAGACAAGAGGATTTTGAGGCTGAGGTCAGCCTGGGCATATCCTATCTCAGAAAAGAAAGCTAAAATAAACGTGATGATAATAAAAAAACCTACATTTTTTCAAAGAAATCATGAGATAATAATAAATAATAAAGAGGTAAGGAAGTGTTCTCCTGTCATTACCACCACTGTATACTCATGTGTGTTTGTCTTTTCAGAGTACTTAAAGAGAGAAGTTGAGTTTGACCTTCATGGAGCAACAGAGTTTCCCTTTGCAATTCTAAATTGAATCCCTTTCAGCTCTTGCTTCATTTATATTTCAAACGCGTTCCTGTTTGATGTCAAATCTCTTAAAACTAATTAAGTAATAGATTGCCCATTGAGTACATCATATATCTTTCAAGGTTAAGCAAGAATAAAACACTTTGCCTGGGTTTTTCATTGTGGAATTGCTGGAGAGGGGGAGGGACACTTTTAAAGTGATATGCAGCAGTAGAGAAAACAACCATGTCAGTTAAAATTGCTAGCTAGCCTTATAAATGTTTTATAATCGTTGTTAAAAAAAAAAAGGAAGTGAATTGATGATAACTTAAATGTTCCTTGGGAAAATACCCTCTTGCTCATCGAGTTATCTTGAAAAGAGTCCCTCCCGCCTTTGAGATTTCTGGGGAATGAAGAGAGCCATTTCCTTGTCCTGGTTTTATAGGATGCAGAACAATCTGTTGTGTTTTTGAGAATGCTAATATTGCCATTTGAAAGAAACGTGGTTTAGAAGAGTGTTCTCCTTACCACCTGTGCAACTAATTTCATTGATATTATTACACACAGACAGCTGAATGAGTTACAGCTATTGAACAGAGTGGAGTGTTGAGGGAAGGGAATGCATAATGAATAGGGTTTTGTTACTTCCTGTTTCGATTATGAGGGTCATAGTCAATTAGATTTCTAATTACAGACTGTGTGATGTTTGACAGTCACTCTAGAAACATTGGCGAATCCAAAGCCTCTTGTTCTTGTGAGCACAAAATCGGGGAAAATTTCAGAGAAGGAAGTGAAGCATTAGCTCAGCTGTCTCCTCTTAGCATTTTCTGTCCTCCTTGTACAGTAGTACTCTCTGTGCTCAAGCATCTGTGTACATTCACACTCAGCACTCAGCATGGAGATAACTGTGTTTAGACATGCAGGATTCTGCAAATGCTGGCCTGGGAATTTTTTAATCCTGATTAAGTCCTCTAGAATGGCCAATTGAATAGATGGGAGTACATGTTAGAAAGGAGGAGAAGCTACCCAAAGACTATACATGGACTGACCCTGGGCTCCAACCTCATAGGGAGCAATGAATAGCCTAGTAAGAGCACCAGGGGAAGGGGAAGCCCGTGGTCCTGCTAAGACTGAACCCCCAGTGAACATGATTGTTGGGGGGAGGGCGGTAATGGGGAGAGGATGTGGAGGGGAACAGCCATAGAGAAGGGGAGGGGGAGGGTTTAGGGGGATGTTGGCCCAGAAACCGGGAAAGGGAATAACAATCAAAATGTAAATAAGAAATACCCAAGTTAATAAAGATGAAAAAAATAAATAAATAAATAAGTAAATAAATAAATAAATAAATAAGAAAGGAGGAAAAAAGAAAGGTGTGTTTATTTGTTTATTTTACGGATTTGCTGAATGATTAATAGATAGCCATTCAATTTTATAATCCTAGAAGTTTCTAAACTTTAAGAAACCTAATGGCTTTAAAATGTGTTGAAGTAAGTAAGAGGTCATGGAAAGTAAAGTGTGGCAGGTAAAATATTCCCACAGTACATCGCATGTTTGTATAAAAGTGTGCTTGTGTAACCCAAAACCATGTGTGATGCATCTATGTCAATGAAAACCAAAAACAAAGCAAAAATACACACTTTAGAAAAGTTATGACAAACAGACATATTTTCAACAATAGTTTGATTACAATTTCTATTTTAAGGGCCTGAGAAGGAGAGTCAGATTTTACCCATTAAAATCTATCCCCTCGTGGTAAATTCACATTCTTAGAAACCGAGTTGTTGAATGCTGGGTGATAGAACACAGCTTCACGCATATTGTACATGTGTTCCGATACTGAGATAGACCTGCAACCCGAAACATATTCCATGGGTGTTTCAGGGATGCATTGTCGCAAACAAAGAGGATTTTATGTTAAAATAATTACAGTGCCACCCCAGCCAAAACCAAACCAAAACAAAACAAGACAAACCGTTAAATCTTTGCTGCTCTTTCAGAGGACCAAAGTTCATTTCCTAGCACCACATAGGATAGCTCACAGCTGCCTTTTACTCCAGCTCCAGGGCATCCTATGCCTTCTTCTGGCTTCCATTGGCACCAGCATGTAATTTGTATCAACACACAAACACATAGATAAAGTAATATTTTTAAAGATAGCACTCTTTCATAAGGATTTCCCACTTTAATAGAATGACTTGAAGACTAATTTGGATATAAAAATCTACCTGTATTCATTTGTACCTCCTATAATGTGACATTGCTTATATGATTCTCTTTCTATCAAATGTTTGTTTGGTATGGAAGGGTTAGGTTGGAGCGCTAGACACTACCTAAGGTGTGCAGTAGCTGTGGTTTTCCCTGTTGGTGTTGCTGTGGTCTTGCTACATTTTGTTGATCTGTAAGTGCTACATTTTATGCTACATTTGCAACTCAGTGATGTCCATCTCTTCCAGGATTCTGGCCTACTGTGACACATCTAACTACATTGTCCTGACATCTGGGAGATTTAGTAGATTTACATCTGGAGCTGTAAAATGGATACCCATAGAGTTGCTTTTATTTCTTAATTAGAGATTAGAAGACTATCTCCAAAGGTTTAGCGTAATTTTGTATCACGGTAATTCAATTGGTAACTTCCTTATATTATAAAAACTATGCTTTCAACTGCTAAATGCAAACTTTGAGTCCCCGAGGAGGTTGAAACTAGTGCCCTGAGCCCCCCCCCCCACAAAAAAAAAAAAACACGCAAGAATGGCTGTTGGAGAGCATCACAGTTAACATTTTTCATTTATATTTTTTTAATTTCGTAGACATGTACTGTATGTGTGTCAGTTCCTTCTCCCCCTTTGAGCCCTTTCCTCCCTTACTCCTTCTCAAATCCTTGGCCTCTTTCCCCTTAGTTACTATCATTACACACAGAGAGAGTGATACATAGACAGATATATAATTCAAGTATTCATCATTAAGTACAAATCTGCACTTCCTTCATTTTTATATACCATTAGAATTATTTTCTAACGCCTTCTAGGCTGTCAAATGTGTTGTTCTTAACATATCAGTCTTAACTACAATTTGACTTTCTACAGGACATGGTCTGTCTTTCTTAGTCAAATTGTGCTGTAAGGCTAACGGAGGAATGTGTTAGAGCAGACCCACGTCGTGAAGTTGTGAAGATAATGAGGCAGCCCTAATTATTTGTCTAAGCTTAATGAATCCCACACCTCCTTCTGGTGCTCTGCAACGAGCGCTTTGTGTCAGATGAGCAGACACGCAGTTAAGATGATGCAACCCTGTCACAGAGACCGTGACCACCCATTTCCTTACACTTCCAAATCAGGAGGCAGAATTGCCCTAATTTCAATCTGTACTGAAGATAAGCCATTATCACTCACCTATGGACTGATGAGCTCATGGCCTGAGTTCTGTCTACAGAATTCACAGTGGTAGTACAAATGTTTAATCACAGCTCCGGAGAAGCAGAGACAGGGTGGCGATCCCTAGAGCCAGTTGACCAGCCAGCCTAGCTTACATGGTGAGTTTCAGGACGTTGAAAAACTGTCTCAAAAGGAACGGTGGACAGCGCCTAGAAAACAATACTCTAGGACAATGGTCCTCAAACTGCCTCATGCTGCCACCCTTTAATATGGCTCCTCATGGTGTGGTGACCCCCAACCGTAAAACTATTTCTACTGCTACTTCCTAACTGCAATTTTGCTATAGTTATGAATCTTAATGTAAATATCTGTGTTGACTGGTGGTCTTAACTGACCACTGGGAAAGGGTCATTTTACCTCCAAGAAGTTGTGAGTTGTGACCCACAGGTTGAGAACTGCCCTCTAGGTGGTTGTCTACTAATCTCCAGTTGTAACTCCACATACATACACCCTCACAACCAAACATGTGTAGTGTGTACACACACACACACACACACACACACACACACACACACACACGTGATAATAAAAATAAGAATAGTGGTCTTGGTCTCTGTTCCATTTTTTTTTTTTTGTCCCTGTCTTTCCTTTGGATTGGAACATTTCTGGGTTAAAAATTTTGAGAGGTGTGGATGGCGCCATCCCTCAACTGGGGACTATAACTATCTACTGGAGGTGGCCTCTATGGTTTTTCTCTCCCTTTTTTTTTTTTTTTTTGAGTATTTTGGCTAAAGTCATATAGGCCATCCAGAGACCGCCTAGGGATCAAGCCCCTCTGCAGACACCAAATGCCCCACACTATTACTGATGCCATGAAGTGCTTGCCAACAGGAGCCTGGTATGGCTGTTCCCTGAGAGGCTCTGTCAGCACCCGACCAATACAGATACCGACATAGCCAACCACTGGACTGAGCCCAGGGACCCCAATGGAAGAGATAGGGGAAGGACTGAAGGAGCTGAAGGAGATTGCAACCCCACAGGAAGAACAATATCAACTAACTAGACCACCCAGAGCTCCCAAGGACTAAGCCATGACTCCAGATACATAGGTAGCCAAGGATGGCCTTATCTGACATCAACGGGAAGGGGGGAAGGCTTGAAGCTCCAGCGTAGGGGGATGCTAGAGCGGTGAGGCAGGAGTAGGTGAGTGGGTGGCAAAGGAGAGAGGGAGAGGGAGAAATGGCATGAGGGTGTTCTGGAGGGGTAACCAGGAAGGGGTAAATCATTTGAAAGTTAAATTAATAAAATGATTAATAAAGAATAAAGAATTGTGATCTCACCTAAATTATTTGATATTGCTTTGAAATTTCTGACCACAGCAATAAGCAGAATATGAAGGAGCCGTACACTTGGTTACAGTATTGCTCCTGGCATATTACTTGCATTTTTTTTAGAGAAAGCAATGAGCCAAATGGGGGAAAAAAACTGTCATTCATAGAATGTTGGTAAATTACAAACAATTGTAATTTGTGATTATTTTTAAATATATAAAATGGAGAGCATTTACAGTAGCAAACTTACATATTTTGCATTTATTTTAATAAGACTTTTCTACCTGAGCTGAGACTGAGCTGAAAAATCTGACACTGTACATATTTCAGGTCTTCGCGATTTGACAGGTTTATTGCAATGATAATAGAAACCTCAAAAATCTCTTTTTAATAATGTAACCAAATATTTCTAAAGTATGCCAGAGACCTTGAGAAAGAAATGCAAACATTTAAAAATGAATAAGAAGGTCCTGAGAAGATTGAGCCCTCTAAAACCTTTGCAGAAGAATAATTATTGGGAAGAATGTATTTATTCCTCAGAAATAGGTACTGATGTGTCCAGAAAGTAGTTATCTAACAAGAATTATCACAAATTGCCGAGAGAAAGGAAAATGATCCAATATGTGATATGAGAATAATTAGAAATTTTAAAAAACGCTAATCAAGTCAACTGAACTTTAAATACCACAGTGAAACTAATCTCAGAGAAGTAAGGTGACTCAGCAGTTAACATATGCACACACACACACACACACACAAACATGCACACAGATACATGCACTAAATAAATTTAATTTTTCATTAAATATGTCTTTGTCTTTAGAGAACATTCAAAGAAATTATCGACTCACTGGGTGATAAAGAAAAATTTAAGTTCTCAGAATTATAAGAAAAATGAACACATTTTTTTAAAAATAAAACTCCTTCTGGATGTCAAAATCCTCTGTACCTGAACTTTCATAGCAGAATATTGCTAAGGATACTTGTTATGTTCTAAGACAGTCATAGCTGAGTGGCAAAATGCAAGGAACTGACTCTATTTAAGGTATGGCCATAGAGAATTCACAAAACAGGAGTCCTATTCATCCAGCAAACGAGAGAAGTTTTATAACCCTACAGTTTGTTTGTTTGTTTTTTAATGAAACTTAGATTCTCATCTTTCTAAATTCAAGCTTGAACCTGACCCAGTCCTCAGCACACACATCAAAAGCAAAACAATACCTTGGGCTTTCTGTCCAGTTGCTCTAGCTGAATTACTGGGTTCCAGACTCAGTTAGTATGGAAATAGAAGATGGAGCACAGTTGAGGAAGGCATTTGTCATTGACCTCTGACCCCCCCCACACACACACAGACAGACATACACAGACAGACACACACATACACATACACTCACACACATACACACACACACACACACACACACACACAGAGGAAAAGCCAGAATTAGAGTTGATTGTTTTGGTTAATACTACATGAATGGAGTTGGTACTATTATAACTAGCCTCTGAAGAACTAGTGAACTCATTATACAGAAAACGTGAAAATATACTGTCATGAATATGAGAAGGGATATTTCTTTTTAAAATGTAATTATTTTTTGAGAATTTCGTACACACACAAGCTGAACCTAAGGAAATATTTCAAAATACTACACAGATGCTATGGGTTTGTAATACCATATCTCAGAAACGATATAGAGAAATCACATGGGAAATATGATGATGTATATTATGATGTGTCTATTAAAGATGGTGGCTGAGGGAGGATGGATAATAATCAGAAAATACTGTGCAAGTTGTAGAGTATAAAAGGTTGGTTATGAAAAATGACTAGAAAGGAAGTAGTAATTGATGGCTGTGTTTGAATGGTTGCATCTGATTATGTAACTTTGACAATCAAAAGTATCTGCGGGGTGAGACCTGAAAAATGTAGTTGCTTATCTAAGTTACCACAACATCATCTTGCTACTGAACTGCACACAAGGCTCTTAGAAAAAATGCTTCCTCCCATAACAAGGATGCTCGGTCTTCATTATAATGTACAGAGAACTATTGTTTTCAGAGAGAAAAAAAACACCTCTGAGAATTAGCAAAATTCCTTGTTTCTTCCCTAGCTCAGAAACATGGTCATAAAGCTAATCCATTAAAATAGTTTCCCCACCAAGCAACTTTCCACAACAGTTTGATTTCTCTGAGCAGTTCTGATGATTCTAAGGTTGCAGTTAATTGGAAATCTCCTAGCCCAATTCTCCAGCACCAGATGGTATTAGCACTACTGGAGCATGCCATGAGCCAGCCTGGGATAATTTATCATCTTAATTCACCCATTGATTCCAGTTGTGATCTCTACAGCAATCGTAGACATTTCAGATTTTGCCACTGAGATACTTAAAAATGTTTCTTATTAGGACTAAGGAAATGATACGTTGTTGAAGGGCTCGCCACATAATTATAAGAACTGACCTCTGTGTCCTCAGAACATAAAAGCTGGTAGACATGGATGTAATCCCAGGGCTCAGGAGTTTGAGATAGGGAATCCTCAACAGTGGGCTAGTCAAACTGACGAGCTTCAGGATCAGAGGGAGACCCTGCCCTAGCTGATCCTACACATGAGAGAGATGCACGTATGTGCCTGTACACGCAACATACATGTGCCCACCCATATTTAAGTCAACCATTCACACATACACACCATTATAAGGAAAAGTATATATTTATAAGCAATTGGGAGGCTGACAGTTGTTGGGTCATCCTCATTTAACATGTTAAGAAGAAGTAGTAAAAACACTAAGATTAGCCTGACCCTTGATACTGACATGTTTGCAGTAATTCCCTTTTGCTCTGCTCAGGGGATGTCTGGCCACAAGCAGGAAGAGCTACTGATCCTAGTACCAGCATAAATAGGAGGTCTGCCTCCCAAGGACTAGCAGTCTGAGTGGAAAACAGTGAGTCCCTAATGCTTGCATATAGTTCGGGCTGATTGTTGGTGTTCTCTCATTTTATATCCATAAATACTCTGTCAACATTGATTATCTATCAAACGTGGGAGAAGAATGGAATATGGCCATTCCTGGAGAAGCATTACCCCAGATGAACCCTCTCTTCGGATTTCTGGGCGCTAAGGCACACTCTCCATCTATCCCTAAAGATGCCTGCTTCTTCCTTGAACCAATGTTTTCTCCCCAGAGCTGTTACAATGTAATGAGTACTTAATCTTAATTACCTATAAGTGTATCATTGAAAAACCATCACCTGTATGCAGTGTGAAATATGAAAAAAACAAACCCAAGCTAACGATAGCTAGGCACCAGCCAGTGGACAGGCCTGTTCTCAGCCCAGCAAACAGGCTGTGACTGCACTTTCCTAGCCAAAGCCTGTCCTACCCAGGCTGGCTCTCCAACTCAGAGCTCCGAAATCTGCTCTCTCTCACCCCACACTTCCAAATTCCCAAGGCTGGCTGCGATGCACTCTTGCAAACCCACACTCTGCCTCAGTTACCTTCTCTGGAACTCAGTTGAATCACCATGTGAAGGAAAACACCACACAATCTTAGTTTAGAATCAACAGGTAAAACAAGCACTGGGCGCAGAATCTAGCATCCTAATTTCCCCAACTGTTCTAAGTTAGAAATCGTCCAGTGGCAGATCCTGGATGCCAACCTAACAGCCTCTGGCTTGCTACGTTGTGTCTGCTCTGCTCCCACAGTCCAAAAAGGAAGTTTCCTTCTCCTGCATTCCCTCTTCCTCTACCTAACCCAGAAGTCCCACCTCCTCACTCAGTGATTGGTTTCTGGTAGTCTTTATTATCTAAACAATTAGGGAAATTTTCCACTACATCTATGTTTTAAGGTACATGTAGAAGGTGTTTAGGGACAAAGTTGAATGATACAGTTGGACGCCAAATAACATGAATCTCTTATCCTTACCCTTGTTAAAGATCCAGAAGAGTGGGTCATGTGGAAGGCAGAATGTTGTAGACTGCAAAGTCTGAAGCTCTTGCTATGATACGGTAACATGAGAGTCACATAATCACCTGGCATTCCTAGCCAACTCTTTCTATTTAATTAAATGGCTTCACTCTTAGAGAGTTCCAATTTTTTTATAATGTTAGAGGTGACAAACATGATCATTGTTTTGAATTGTTTAAATGGGTGTTATTCAAACATGTCCCCTAATGGTATCCACTGTTATTTAGTGGAGGTGATATGCTACTTAGAGAAGGAAGAGAAATGCACAGGAGTGTGTCATTTGTGAGAACCACGCTCTTAGCTCTCATTGGAGACATCATTGTTTGAGATCCCTCGGGCGCTGACTCCCTTCGCAGATGAATGGTATGTCTCTAGTGGGCTATGAGCCTCTCTTTCGGAATCTTAAGAAAGGGTTTTAATATCTTTCTCTGCAAATTTCCCAGCCTTTGTGGTTACAGTGACTCTGTGAGTGTGGCAACCCAAGTGCAGGCTCCCTTTCTAACTTGGTTGTATCTCTTTAGTTAAGCTTTGGTGTCTGTGGATTTTAGCTAACCCCTGGTTATAAATGACTCCCAGACATTGCATTCCAACCTCACATAGAAATCCCCATACTTGAGGTATGCTCTTGTTGTCAGCTTGAAGTCTGGATGTCTTCACTGGGTCCCATAATCCCATCCTCACCTAGACATGTTTTCTGTTATACCTCATTGAAGATGCTACGTGCACTCAGTAGTCAAGATTCTCTGAAGAAACAGAAATGTATATATGGAATTCATTCCAGTGCCTTACAGGCTATGGTCCACCTATTCCAATAATGGCCGTCTCCTGAAGGAAAGTGCAAGAATAGGTTAATTGTTCAGTTCATGAGGCTGGATTTCTCATCTGGTCTTTGGTGTATGCCATAGTCCCAAAGATGTCGGCTGTAATACCAATGAAGACATGAACTTGTCAGCAAGAGTGAGGCCAAGCAGGCAAAGAGCAAAGACTTCCTTCTTGGATGAAATCTATGTAGTCCTGTATGAAGGCTGCCACCAGAAGATGTGGTCCAGATTTAAAGTAGATCTTCCCACTTCAAATGATTCCACAAAGGGAAGCCCCTTGCAGGTGTAGCCAGCAGCTTCCGGTTTAGGTAATTTCAGACGTGATCAAGTTAACAACCAAGAAGAGCCATCAGAGGTAGTTCAGGCTACAAAACGTTAGGGCTTCCTCAACACTGTCCACCATTTCCCACAGCCGTCATGATGTGCCTCTTAAATACAGACCTGAGCATCGCTCCTCAACACCGGCAGAGATGTACATGTAAACTCGCCGGTCTTTCATGCTCAAACCTCTGCACGTGGCAATCAACTGATTTACGCAAAACCTTCTTTTGTCTGTCTTCTCAATGCCCAATAACTTAGTTTACCAACATGCCTCCTTCCCTGGCATTTCTCAGGCATGAACATGTGCATATGTGCAGTCTACACACACACACATATGCATATGTGCATAATTCTCCACTGTTGGAGGAGCCTGTTCTAGAAGGGTCACCTGTCCTATTGCTTCTTCTATAATTTACCCTTAGCAGGCATTTTTCTTGTACCACTCTCTCCTCTGTGGTCTTCCCAGAGTGCATGTATGTCCTGGACACAGTCCAAGCCAGGTACAAGGTTCGTGTTTAAATACACTTCTGAGCCCTTGGGGAGGCAGCCCTGCCATCAGGAGTATGCCACCTTCCTCCTGGGTGCCATCTAGCTTTTTTATCTGTTCCTTTATCAGATCACAGTAGATCCTACCTGGGAACACACTCTTTTGTCTCAGTAGTGAATAGCTTGAAGCAGAGAGCATGCCACATTTAGATCTTTCATGTCAGAGGTACTGGGCAGAGCTGTCCACATAGTAAACATGTGGTGGGTTGTTTTCAGCAATGAATAAATATGCAACTGCACATTCAGGAGACAATTAGCATTTTTTTTAAGTTGAGAACTTAGAACTTTTCTCCCGTTCTCTAAATGATGTCTGTGGAAGCATTGGCTTTAACCAGGCAAAGTCAACTTCCTAGCTTGCATTCACAGGTCTGACATCTCTTGTAGTCTCCTTTCACTTTGTAGTAGATTATCTGTGTGAGCAGGACTTTTTGCCGGGTCTCCTTTATTTGAGGTCAAGGAAACTAGACACCTGCCTAGCCCTGTGCTTCTGCCTCTGCCTCTGCCTCTGCCTCTGCCTCTGCCTCTGCCTCTGCCTCTGCCTCCTGCCTCTGCCTCTGCCTCTGCCTCTGCCTCTGCCTCTGCCTCTGCCTCTGCCTCTGCCTCTGCCTCTGCCTCTGCCTCTGCCTCTGCCTCTGCCTCTGCCTCTGCCTGGGTGGACCCTGAAAAATAGTCAGTGTCCAGTGTCAGGTATGAACTGCAGCACTCGTTCAAGGCAATGGTCCTGTGAAGGTTTTCATTCACGAACTGTGTTGACCTTGACATGGGTATCAACTTTCCAGCCTAGGCTGACAGACCAGTCCTATGAATTTTCAAGGTTCCTATTTCCTTATTCTTATGGATTTATCTTCAGGGCCACAACCCTACATGTTGTCTATGTCAACTACTGCAAGGAATGGAATCTTCTTTACAAAAAGCAGCGTTGGTTTGAGACAGCAGCACTTTCGGCTATGCCTAGAGCTCCAGAGCTCCATGGACAATATTTGCACAGCACCCAGGAGACCCATGGGACTGGCAACACTTCACTCTGGGAAACAGTATTTGTGCATCCAACATGACAATGGTGATTTTTACTGCAAAAGGTGGCGGCACTCAAGTGCCATCCCCCCAGCCCTCTGTGGATCATTGCTGAGTGAAAGCACAAAACACCGAAGCGAAGGGCAGAATGTGTCTGAAGCTTACTCCACCTGTGTCTCACTGCAGGTTACAAACTTCCACTGATCCGTGATGTTCCTTCCAATGACTTATCTTCCCACAGGGCGTTCATGAGGTAAAGCCTAATTTTCACAGTCGCTTATAAACTGTGTCTCGTGAATTGTGAGCTTAAAATAAACTTTATTCAGTTATCTTCAAGTGAGCACAGAACTTTGTACGATAAACCGCTCTTGGTTTTAAACTCTATTCCTGACTCTCTAGAACAGTGATCATTCTAGCAGTATCTTCAACTATTTTTTTTTTCTTTTCATTCAGGAGATATTTGTGTTTTAAAATGTCTGTAATAGAAACAATGGGTTTGGATAGCTGTTGCACAGAAAAGAGGCATACTTACCAATAATGTAATTTTGTCTTTCAAATAACTAAATTTAAAAGGTCTAGCCACACACAAAAAAATAGGAAATAAAAACTATGTTAATTAGCTGGACTTAATAGATTGCTTTGCACATTATATGTAGATCAAAATATCCAATTGTGTCCCATCCAATCATGACTTGATGATGAAAATAGCAACATTCCAAGTGTAAAATACAGCTGTAAACTCAATTGGTGTAGCATATTCTCATGCTTAAAGTTGCATACGGCTTTATATTTGTTAACTATAGAAACTGAATTAAAATGTAAAATAACTGTGTGTAGTTTTTTTTCATTGCTGGATTCCAGTTCAAAGTAATTTATAAATCTAGGAAGCTTTGGGTGAAACATGAGTCTGTTTAAAAAACAAAATACAAATATATATGATCATAGATGGACCTTATTACGTTTTAATAAGAAGCCTTTATTGAAGCATGTTCTGAACAACTTCAATGTTGTTTTTTGTCTTGAATTTAGTGACACAAGTAGAGGCATTTTTTTCTCATCTTTATTAACTTGGGTATTTCTTATTTACATTTCGATTGTTATACCCTTTCCCAGTTTCCAGGCCAACATCCCCCTAACCCCTCCCCCTCCCCTTCTCTATGGGTGTTCCCCTCCCCATCCTCCCCCCATTGCTGCCCTCCCCTCAACAATCACGTTCACTGGGGGTTCAGTCTTGGCAGGACCAAGGGCTTCCCCTTCCACTGGTGCTCTTACTAGGCTATTCATTGCTACCTATGAGGTTGGAGCCCAGGACCAGTCCATGCATAGTCTTTGGCTAGTGGCTTAGTCCCTATTTTTAATGTATAGCAAGGCTATTGGTTTTATTAGTACAGGACATATATCTTTATTTTTGTCTTCTTCAGTAACAATTTTGTTTCAATTTTAGTCTTTGAACAAGGAGGGGTGGTGGCAAGGAAAGGTACTTTTAAAATGAGTTACTGAAAATGAGTTTCTCCTCCATCCATGTTATTCTGTTGAATCTCCAAGATTTTACATCAGCATTTGGCCCTAAGTCTTGGAAACTCTTTCTTATTAATGAATGCGTTGAGTTCAATTCACTAGTGTTTTGAAAGCGTTCTCCAAACAGAAGAAGCAGAGTGCCTGTGTACATGCGAGCATGCAAATTCTGGCTCTGGGCTTCACTTCCAACTCTCTTTACTGCTTTTGTGGACTTGACCAATATCTCAAAAGAGTCAAAGTTTCACAACACTTCCATTTGTGAAATTCTACTGGATGGAGATGCCGCTAACAGTGAGCCTCTTCAGCACACCCATAGAGCTATCCCATCTTCTTGACCGTTATGTCTGTCTTTCCTGAACTCCTGTATAGAAATTGGTTTCCACCTAGTATTTGACTCAGTTTCCCCCAGAGCCATTACTTGTGGGTAGTTCCACAGGGCTGGGCCAGGCCTCAGTTTCCGTGCCGCTACCAAGTATTCTTCAATCCTTTGTCCTCAGATGGAATGATTGCAAAGCTGTCATGCATTATTAACTCTACTTAGCTGATGATTTTAGTTTTGACCCAGTTTCAGTAATTTATGCATAATTTGGAGGATATAACAGAAACATATTTTAAAATGAGATCAAATATGAATTCTAGCCAGAGCTGGCCATGCCCCAGTCCTGAAATCCAAGGCAGGCCCTCATCCAACGCAGCCATTTGTCTGCATCATGTGCCAGAGGAGCTGTATTGTGGTGGCAAAGAGCTTGGTGACAGTTATGTCCTTAACAAATCTCATGAGGATTCCTAATAGATACAACAGCATTGGCTATCCAGCCCGTGCTGGCGGATAAGTCATCAGTGCAGTCTTCACCAACAACAAACAGAGACATTCTCAGTAACTTCAAGATTTTTTTTTTGCCTTAAGTTTACTGTGCTATGCAGGTTTCTAGTCACCCTTCATAAATACGAAGGCTAAAGTATCATAATTTCCTAGAATTCGTTGTAAATGCCTACCTTCCTGTGAAGCTAATTTGTGTCCTTGCCATTTCCCCACATTACTTCTATCAGCTCTCCTGTTTTCCGTTTTAATGAATCCTCTCTTTGAAAGATGTGTGTGTGTGTGTGTGTGTGTGTATAAACCATAACTGTTGATCTTAAGGCCTAATCTATGTGCATTTTGCAAATCAGTGGGCTTATCACTCTTTAGAATAAAATGGATTTTTTTCCTTCCTTCCTTAATTCCTCTTTTAGATAATTTTCTTGTTACTGTGGCCAAATATTTGACTATAGTTTAAGGAAAGAAACTCAAAGTTTAAGAGGAACATTCTACTCAAGACACAGCAGCAAGAGAGCAAGGGTAGGAGAGGGAAGCTGGGAAGCTGGCATCTGGCTGCTCCTAATGAATATACACTTGAGCAGCAGAAGCTACAGGAAATACTATGGCTATAAAACATCAAGGCCACCTCCTACATCCCATAGGACATAATTATGGACCCACTTCCATATCAAGGGTCCACCCCAAAGGGTCCACAACCTTCCTAAATAAAGCCACCTATTGGCCAACCCATGAACCTGTGGAGGTCATCAATCATGCAAACTAGTCCCTCCCTCTTCCTCCTTTCCTTTTTCCTTTCTTCCTCTTCCTTCTGCCTCCTCCCTCCCACGTCATTCTCCTCCTCTTCTTCTTCCTCTTCTTCCTCTTCCTCTTCTTCCTTGTCCTCCTCCTTCTACCATCACCTCCCTTCTCTTTCTCTTTCTCTTTCTCTTTCTCTTTTCTCTTTCTCTTTCTCTTCCTCTTCTCTTCTCTTTCTCTTTCTCTTTCTCTTTCTCTTTCTCTTTCTCTTTCTCTTTTGGGATAAACCCAGAATCTCCAGTATAGTAGGGAAGTTCTGTGCCATTGAGATACATGTTCACCTCAGAACAAAAAATGAAAAATCAAGGATTGGATGTGGAAGATTATAAATATGTTCCTTGGGTGATGAGAGAATATGCTGAGGATCACAAGTTTCCTTCCTCAACCTTAGGAAAATTTATAAATACAAGTATTTTTGGTGGCCAAGGAGAAAAAACTATGTCTCAAACTAAATGTATTATTGACCCCTATTTGACTAGGTATTATATAAGTTATTCACACTCCCTTTCATTTCTATCATATCTCTGTCTCCGTCTCTGCCTCCCTCCCCCGCCTCTCTCCCCACCTCCCAATGCCCCTGTCATCTATTAAACCCAAGTTTGTATGTCACTTCTGGTTACCCTTGATGGTAATTTTGTGATCCAAGAAATTGGTATCAAACCTAGAATCCAGATGCCATTTTGTGTGTCCAGAGAGATCACCTCCTACAGTAAGATTGGTGCAAGCTCATTGTTACAGATCACTCCATTGCTGGAGTCAGAAGAGTTCTCTGGAAGAAGGACAGTGTATAAAGACACACACAAGGCAGAGAACTTAAGTCATGCTTCCCTGTAAGTTACACAGAAGTCGAATAACATCAGAAGAGGGGAGAAAAGAGTCATGCTGACTGAGAGCCTTTGAAGGGCTAAGCATGGTGTGATGCTATCAGATAGAGTTTAATGGTGATCACCATGGTGATGCTGTGAGAAATAAGCGAGCAAAGAGGAGGCCTGGAAATAGAATTTGTGGAGACTCTTGGGGATGCCCTTGAGAGAGATTTGATCCTTAGGGAAGGAAAAAGTAGTAGACATGGAGATGATAGATCATTTTAGATATGATCAATAGTCATGCATTTGCTACATGGGCTGGGAGGATTCTAACTAAATGTATACTGGTGTTCTTCATCGGCTACTGAGGAAGCTTACATAAAGACTTTCCTTACACAACAGACTTTTAGGTAGAAAGAACACATAGAAATATGCTTGGATTTTCAGGACTCAGAGTAAACACAAAGTTCACATGGGAACCATGAAAGTTATGGAAATACATTAAAAAAAACTGAGGGCAAAAGTGAATTTTCTCTATCATTATTTCAAACACATATCGGATTGCTAAGTGTAGATAAAGGGTTATTTAAAATTAAAAAGTCAATTTCAAATATACATCAATGAAGAAAAAAGTATTGTAACTTTTGGTAAGACAGTTTGGATGAAGGGTAGTTTTTCTAGAAACCTCTACTTTCTAACTTAATATATTATAATCTTTAAGCCACTGGGTTCTTGCTTAATGCATTTCACATAAGAATAATCTATTTTTAAATGTTACAAGTGAAAATAACACTTATCATATACATACTTTGTATTCAAAACAATGGACTATTGCACATGAATCATTTTTTCTTCCTTTGATTTCATGAATGCTCGAACCCAAGTCTTCAAGCATGTTAGGCAAATGTTCTCAGGGAACTAAACTCTGGCCGCAAATGGCTTTTCTTATTGTTGTTTGTTCTTGACAAAGGATCTCACTGTGTAGCTGTCTGACCTGATTCTCATTGAGTCCAAGGGGCTAGTTTTTGACTCATAGTGATCTGCCTTCTTCTGGCTCTGTAGTACTATATTGGAAGAATAAGCTATCACACTTGTCTCCCAAGCTATTTGCTGAAAGACAAGAAAGCTACATTTCCTAGAAATTATATAGAAAGAAAACTACTATTTTGGAGGGTTTGAATCCAAATACCAATCATTTAAAATTCATTCTAGAATAAAGGGTCAACGGTACATGCTTTATAAAGTAGACTGATTTTGTAGAGTGATTTGACATGTATAGAAAAGTCATGCATGAAGTACAGCCCTCACACAGTCTCTTCCCTTGTGAATGCTTTAAACTGTTATTGACATTTTTCAGCCATTTGGTTTGCGCCTTGCTACTTAGGAGCCCACATGGATTCATCAATTTTCATTGCAGTCTGTAATTTACATTAGTGTTGATTCTGTTATATATCATAAGGGCTTTGTCATTACAGTATCTTACAGAAGCTCTACACTCCCCAAAATCATCCTGTGCCTTATCTGCTCATCTCTCTCTTTGCAGCAGTTTCCCTAATACTCGGTGATGAGCTCTCTCCATTCTTTGGCCGGTTCTTTACCAGGACATTGCATTGTTGAAAGCGCAAGCTTGTGCTTTGGAGGACTAACTCTGCTTTAGTTAAAAGCTAAAGTTACATATCCCTCTGTGTCATTTTTCATTTGTATTCCAACTCAGTAGCTTGATAGCTTCTCTCTTTACATGACAGAATTATATTTTATTTCCTGGGTATACAACAGTTTGCTTATCCATTTATCAATGGAAAGGCATCTCAATTGCTTTCTGTATTGAGAAACATGAATAGCATTGCTATGTACAAATTTCCTATGAGTAAAAGTTTACAACTCATTGGTGTTGTGGGGTGAAATTGCCACATGTGCCTTTGTAGGTAACTGCTAGAGTATCTTCTAAAGTGATTATACAGTCTTAAAAGGAATGCTAAAGGATCCTGCAGCTTCTAAGGTTTTATTCAGTTCTCCTTGTGACTATCCAGTGTTTTCAACTCTATTTGTTGAAGAATCTGTCCTTTTTTCTTCAATAAATTGCCTTTGCTAGTTTGTCAAAGATAAATCGACTTCATTTGTGTAGGTATAGTTCTGAGTGCTGTATTTGCTCTCGTTGATTTATTAGGCTTCTCTATCTCAAATACTATGTTCTTTTTCTCACTGTAGTTTTACAGTAAACTTGAAGTTCAGCCTTGGACGTGGTTGTTCTTCAATACTGTGTGGTGACAACTCTGGTTCTTTTGCTGTATTAGTTCTCTGGAGGACAGAACCTCCAGGATGGATGTATTAAAGGAGAACTCTTTGGATTAGCTCATATGATACAATGTGGGTTATCTGACCCTGACTGTCTTCTCACTGGACAGGCCAGAAATCCCTAGATTCAGTCCAGGAAGTTGGGTGCCTCCACAGAACTAACATGGAGCTTAAAGCTTTGAGCCATTGGCCTTCAGTCAACATTGGAATCCTGAAGAAGTGGAGTCTTATATTAGCATGGGAATATAACAGCAGAGTGCACAAACTTGCAAATGGTAGATGAATGTGCCAATGACATGCAAAAGGAAAGAAATGCTTTTTTCCCCATCAAAACTTTTATCTGGGCTTCCACCTGAAGGTGTCACCCGCATTTAGAATGGAATTGGTCTTTCTGCTTCACTTACCCTCATCAACAAAATTCCTTGCAGATATACCAGCAGTCCCAAGTCCAGTCAACCTGACAACTAAGATTCCTCATCATCGCCTTGTGTTTCACATAAATATTGGAATCAGCATGTCAACAGCTTTAAAATAATATGCTGGGATTATAATTGAGTGTACAAAAAACCTAGAAGTCACGTTAAGAAAATACGAGATCTTACTAATACTGTCTTTCTTAAAGTATCTGTGTTCTGTGGATCCTTGACTTCTGTCACCTGAGCATACTCTATGTTCTGTGAGTAAGTTAAAAATCTGTCTAAATGATGAGAAATTTGCAACTTAAACTTGCTGGCTTGAGTTTAAACTACCGCCACTTCAAAAGATGCATTGCTTAGTTAACAAAGCAAAAACTGTGAAAACAAACCTCTCTAGAGGTCATACAGAAGCAAATATTAAAACCACATCAAAGCCACCAGGAACTTTAAGGAAATGATTTCTTAAATATTTTTCCCATCAAGTACATCGTCATTGATAACAAGAAGACCCTACTTTTGAAAACGTTACAGTTCTTACTTATGAGAAAATAGATCTGTGTGCATATAACACTCAAGACCCAAAAGGATTAGTGTAGTAAGACATATTAAAAGTTCCAGCCCAGGGCTTCTTCCCCACCTTAGACCATTTGTGTTCCCGGGTGAAAAACACACACAGCCTTTATATTTTTAAGATGCCTTAGGCAGCACAATAGCTGGTCAGCTACCTACCCTCCATACCATTAGGATCTTCTTTTTTATCAATAACCCCAAGATATTACTTACTATTCACTATGTTCTGTCTAGGCCAGCCCTCTGCTCGGCCACCTTCTCTTGGTCTTATGCCATGGCGGCTCCTCCTTCTCCATCATGCACATCCTTCTTCTTCCATGGCAGCTTTTTCCTTCCCCTCCTTCCTTGTGATCCTTTCTCCCCAAGCTGCAAAACCTCAACCCTACCTACATCTGTTCTGCCCAGCTATTGGCTGTCCGCATCTTTATTCACAATCAGAATTAACTTGGGGGCAGCGTCCCAGGAGCCACGTGAAGACTCCAGGTCTTGCCTCCCCTTTCGTCTATTACAATAGACAGTAAAAGAGAAAACGTCAGCAGATTAGAAAATAACTCCCCAAAAGTGATAGCACATGATCTTCGAGGCTAAGTTAGCCTTGAGGAAATGTAAAACCATAAACATGTGATAAACGTGTTTCGGTTACACACTTGGACGCTGGGCACATGACATTAGGCCTTTTGTATCTTGTTTGGAGTGGAGGGAAACCACCCACTAATTCAACAATTATGGAAGTTTACCTGCCTAGTGACCCTCCCAGAACCAGTATTTTATCTGAAAAATATGTGATGTTTCTAATATAGATAAGAATCACTCTAACTAAAAGAAGAAAGAGAAAGGGATTTTTGACATTTTGCCCAAGCAGAAAGCCACTGGTGATGTGTTTCTTTCTCTATGTAGACTTAGCAGTATGTACAAACACCACCATTGACGAGTCTCCATGCCTGTTTTTGAGTACTACATATACAAGCCCAAATGACTGGACAGATGTATGGTAACCGCCCTATATGTATAGTGAGAGATTTTTCTCTTCTCTGGGTAAAACCAAAGTTCTCATACACCAAAACCCCACTGAAGAATTCCAGACCTTTAAAAACACTATTTTCTTTAATGTGTTAGCTGGTAAAGACTTGATTATCTGGCCCACAGAATGTTCTTCCGTACATTAATAAATGTAAATAATTATTCCACCCGTGGTAATGCTAGGGTGTCTGTGGACTGCTCTTCACCGAGGGTTTTAGTTCAAGTGCTTGATGCTGTTCCATGAACTGTGCAGAAGTTAATTTAGGTCATGATCAATATGAGCAATTAAAAAGCTGTGCAAAGTAGCTAAGGCTTTGAATTCGTTTAATTATTTTAAACCCACTACGGGAAAAGAAAAGGTTGTTCCTTCCTCCAAAAGTTTATTCCCAATAATTTCCAACATTTAAAGAATTCTCTTCTCTTTGTGCACTACAGATCTGCCTTGCGTAAACCAGTTCTATTACACTAAAAATAGACTCCTTGTAGAATATTATTAACTTTTCTGCGTGGGCATTTGTGCACATTCTGTGCCGTCACTCTCTGCAGCAAGACAAGAAAATACCCCCGGGTTTTCTATCTTACTGTGGCAGCATTCTGCAAAAATAAGAGGAAACAACTTCTTTGACCGCAGTTAGTGTCAAAACGAATACAGTGTTTTCTATTCTTACTGGGAGATGAAAGGCAGAATCCATCTTATAAGAGCGACATATGTTTGTTGTGGTTAAAGTTATGACTTGTGAATACTTGTAAAGGTTATTTGATGTACACTTTGGAAATCTGCATAGTACCAAAGTCGTCTTGTTCTAACACAAGTGTTGCAGCCCACGTATCTGCACATTTTGTGCACAGAAGAGTGGATGGGTAGATATGTAATATGTATACAAGAATTAAGGAGCCTAAGGGAAAAAGAATAAACCATAGGAAAGGGAAACAATTGTGTTATAAAAATTACTGTAGGTCTGAATCAGAAATGTAACTTCAACCGTCATTTGAAGGTTGTATATGGATATGTGTGTGTATGTATGCATATGAATTTACATGGATAGACATGTTAATAAATAATTTGTAGGGGAATTTTCTGTTTCATCTGCTCATATCCATATAATTTATGAACTCTTGATAAACTCTTCTTCTTTGTAGGTATTTACTTCCTTGGCCAACTACAATGAATCTATCTGTGGCCATTCTATTTTGTGATATAATTGAACTACTCCATTAGAGAGTGCCGTTAATGAAAATTGCTTGCTTGGTAGACATCAAATTATACAAGAGTAGAATTGATGGCCTTCGAGTTTGGCTTGCATATTTAAAATAACAAGAATTTAAGTTGTTCATTTTAAATATTTCTGTTTGTTTTATTTTGTTTGTTTTGAATAATCTCCACTAATAGTTTGTGTTTCTGTGACTCTCACCCTCACAGAGACTTGTTTATAATTGCTATTTCGAAGAAGGTAACCGTGATTTGAATTATCTGAGCTCTTGACTTCCCTTGTCTACAAGCTTCCTTAAGCACTGGCCTCTTTGTCTGTATGAAGTGACCCCAAGTGGTTGATGTTCAAGTCACTTCGAATTTACCACCTAGATGGCAGCCTCCAAAAGGACTTGCTATTTTTTTTCAGATTTTTTCTTATAGTGTATTATGACCTAATATAGTTTTCTCTTCCTCAGCTCCTCCCCAGGTCCCTTCACTTCCTCACCTACACAGCTTCTCCCCATCACCTCTCCCATCATCTCTCCCAAATAAAAAATGAAAATTAAGACAAACAAAAAGCCAACAAGACAAAAGTAGCAAAACAGAGTAACCCATGGAGTCTGTTTTGTGTTGGCCAACTAACTACTCCTTGTCACGGGGCCTCCCCTGCAGTGTGGTTTATACACCCAGTGACACTCCATCAGAGAAAACCAATTTTCCCTTTCCTAGGAGATGAGAAATGCAAATAGCTTCTTAGTTAGAAGTGGGACTTTGTGTCTAATTTCCCTTCTCTCTCAGGGATTTTTTCCAGTGTGAACTTCTACAGTTCTTGTGCATACCAAGAACATCACTTTTAAATCTCACTCACTGCCTATTTGTCATTCCACAGTGAGTAAGACATAGATACAACCCAAAGGTCCTTATAGGTGCCGGCTGGCCAGGTGACATTTAATAACCAATTTAGCAAAGATTATTTTTATTAACCCTTTGAGATCTTAATGGAAAGGATACTCCATTACATACTGCGATTTAACCAGAAGAAAGCGAAAGATGTTTATCAGCAGGCATATTTTATAAATGCATGGGTGTGCCCAGAGAATGAGTATAGCTGACAACATGCTATTACATCCCAGCATACTTAACATTCCCAACAATGACAGTATGTTTTAGAGCATTAGCAACTGAAAGGAATTTGTGTCTGCAGGTGGTAACTGATGTGGGCTTGATTGGAAGGTAAACACAGGTGAATGATTAATGTTGATGGAGACCCCCTGGGACTATCTTCTGGTCCTTAGTATCAAAACCTGTCTACAGCATGTCTTAGTTCTCCCAGGTAGAGAGGGGGCCATGGAGCAGGCTTTGTATATGTTAAGCTTCTTTCAGACAGACAGAGCAAAGGTGCTGAGTTTTTTGGTATCTGCTTCTTCCTGATGGCCCTCAGCCCAGCCCAGCCTAGTCATTCGAGTGACTAAGAAGCAGCATGCTTTAAGGTATCATATTCTGGTGTCCATCACTGGCTTCCAGAGAAAGGCCTACAGCAATCCCTGTGCTGTGTGTATTTTCTCTGTTGCTGACTTCTATGTACAGGTGAACCTTCTCAGACCTCTTCTGTAACCACATCCCTCAGCAGCCTACTCTGTGACCAGGTTATGCCAACCCCTATACTGTCTTCTCCTTCACCAGATACATGCACAATTCAGACTAGAACATGCATGTGCTATTGCTGTTTCTTTTAATGATCAGCACACCCTTTTCCACTCATTGGCAGTATTGCTACAATGTTCTCAGTATAAACAGAACATAATGCCACAATGTTCTCAGTGTGAACAGAACATTATTTATACCAGTGACCAGCGGACTACAGATATGTCTGTTTATTGGAACACTGGATAAATATTACCAAATGAAAAAAGGGTACAAAGCCCTAGATAGTTTCTAAAAGGGAGACCAAAAGGGATTCTAACAAGGGAACAATAAAGTAAATTACTGGTTGCTATTTGTCCAGATACACTATGAAGGTGTTGTAAAATGGGTCTATGAAATAGTGTGTTCCGTCGAGGTAGAAAGTACTCGGTGTTGACAGCCACTCTCCCATCAGAGGAAATCACTGCCTCACATCCCCTTTATGACGCCATCACATATATATCAACCAACTGTGAAATTAAAAGTGCCTCCCACTAGCAGTGGGATCCAGTTCGATAGTTTGTATCTTATCAAAAACTGTTTCAGTGCCTCTCTGGTGACATTTCAATGATAATTGAGAACAGGTTCCCAAAGCTTCGGGAGGCAATCTTTGTGTTCAGTTGCTGCTCACCCAGTGTAACTCTGCCAGGAAATCAGTCCGTCCTATGAGCAGAGGTCATATTCTTTAGAGAAAGGAGACTTAACTTTAATATTTCATGTATGAATATAATAGGCGGCCTTTGTTTTTAAAAGAAGTGTATGCACTAAATTCTCAGCCACTAATAGTCTTATTGATTTCAGTCAAAAAGTTAAGGAAATGTGAAATTATCTATCTAACCAGGAGAACAGTAGAACATTACTTTGTTTTCACTCAAATCCCCTGAACCCTACCACCCATTCATTGAAGTTCTTGTTTTAGATATGTGCAGCCACCCCGTTCTCTCTACAGGTTGCTGTCGAGACCTTAACACACACCCCTGTACTATCTATCATTGGCCAAAAGTAGTGGTGTAGATATTTCTAACTTACCTTGCCAAAAAGTGTTTTTCTGAAGACCAGGTTCCAGTAACTTTTCCAGATTAAATGTGACTTCTTTCTCAGCTTGGTGTATGAGGTTCAGATGGGCACGTGTAAATGGGTTGGATACACGTGGTTCAGAGAACATTGGTGATGAAGGGAAGCAACCATGTCCATACCAGAAGGGCCACTGTGAAGGAGTAAAGGCCTTTGTAATACTCTTTCAACTTTCAAATATATTCCAAATGCCTGGTTTGAGACAAACCTTATCAACTGATCTTAATAGTTCATATTCCATGACAGTTATCCTATGGGTGCCAACTCTTCTGATTTCAGCAGCTGGTCGTGGTATTGCCATTGAATTAACTTGTAAAAGGTACACTTTTTCTGATAATATAGTACAAAGAGAAAATCTAAATCCACAGAAACTTTAGAAAGTATGATGTGTTAGAGGACGAATACTCTCCCAGTGTACTATCCAGCTTTGCAGATGAGGGTACATTGGTCACCCTGCCCTGGGGCACTCTGAATAGCTGAAGCAGAAAATGATGGTTAACAAAGGAAGACATTTCTGACTTATTCGGTTGACAGTGGGAAACCAGACACGACTCTCAACTACAATGGGAGAGAGCTGTGTTATCAAATGTGTTTCTTTCCCTGTTGCTGTGATAAAATATCTTGATAAATCAACTTAAAAAAGAAAGGGTTATTTTATATCACATTTCAAGGTATAGTTGCTCATAGAAGGGAAATAGAAACAGCAGGAGCTCAACATAGTTGGTCATTCAGAGTTGACAGCCAAGAGGCAAAGGGCAATGAACTTGTGCCACCAAGCCTAACTTGATCCCTCCTTCTACATGGCACAGGATTCTCCACGTACAGTCATGCTACAGACATGAGGGTACGGTCATGCTAGCAATTAAGATGGGTTTTCCTATGTAAGTCATTATGAAGATATTCTCTCAAAGACATACTCAGAGAGCCATCCCCCTGGTGATTTGGTCAGGTTGAAACTCTGATCACTGCGATCATATTAGAAGGAACTTTGTCTTTAGGATTCACTTGGTTGTTTAGTAGGGAAGAGCATGTGCAAGGAATGGGTTGTTCTGTTGTCTGAAGACTTCTATTGCTTACTGCGGAAAGCCCAAGTTCCTTCGTTCAGAATAGAAGACATACTTAGGAAGACCAGAGCACATGCAGGATATAGCACCAACTCTCCCTCACTTTCAGAAACACTTTCACACTCAGTGCCAGCATGCTCAACCTTCAGACACTGATACCCAGGAAGGTGGAATGCATCCCTTAGCACATTCAGTCACAAGTGGCCAAACTAGAAGTCACGCCAGTGGCTGCCTCCAAGACTTCAATTTCCTATCCCTTTATCATTCACAGCCCATACCCCACATGCACATGAAAGCCTTTTACTGACTCCTCATAGCTCCGCTTGCACCCCTCACACATAGGCACGTCCTTAGGTTCTTCCCACCTAAGATCTCTCTGTCTTTTAATAAGAGATATCCTCTGTGCGATTCTGCCATATTAATCCTGCTAGAAATTGTTCTCCCCATTAGTGCACACATGGAATATTCTTCTTGCATAGTTTATACCAGCCTTCCTCTTTGGACATTACTGGGAAGATAGTATAATAGATCAGCGTATGTGCTGAGCTTCAGACAAGATTGCGGTCTCCTTCTGACATAGGCACTGTGGGGTCTCAGTCTCTGGTCCTATGCTATGTGAGCGTCAGTCTTCTTAACTAGAATATCAGTATAATATATTATCCATAGGACTACTATAAAAATAGGTGATGGTTCTGAAGGTAACAAGAGCTAAGCCATTGTCTCCAAAGAAGTTTTGAAGTTCTTAAGGCTGAAAACAAAATTTCAAAATGGCGATTTCCACTTTCAGATACTAAGGACTGTGGTTTAAACATGTGACACAACCAATGGCCTTGACTAATGAATAAATCAAGGGCCTTGTATAATAAGTTGGTTTGGAGTGGATGCAAAGAAAGATTTTTTTTAAAAAAGAATAATGAGATGTAACAAGTGGCCCAAATATGTGTTTGATGGAACTGTTGAAGAAAGAATCCAAATGCAATGAAATCTCAATTTTTGACAACATTACTAAGTATTAAACCTCCACAGGATAGTTATGAGGATTTGAAGTTGAAATGGACCCTGTAGGTTATAGCTGAGGATATGTACTGGCTGTTATAGCACCGTGACCTTCAACAAAATCTCGTCCCTCATTTCCTCTGGCTTTTACAGAATGGGAATGGTGTCTTCTGTAATTACCACAGCATAAATGCCAAAATATCCAGAATCCAGTGAGCACTGCCGATGAGAAAATAATAGAGGTGTTCATGATGATTTCAACGCTAAAAATTTTAACTTAAGCAGAAGCTAGCTTGTAACACACAGGCCTTGCAAAATTCATAGGATAGTGAATATTTTCTCCTGGGAACATTGTTAGGAGCATTATTTTGACAAGTATAAAGTCCCTGGTGTGATTTAGCAGAATGCATTGCCCCTTCAGATAGTCCCCATGAACAACAATGGCCTCTCATTCACTACATAGCAACATTTTTATGTTCCATAATCCCCGCTAACTTGTAGGTTAGAAAAAATTAACAGGTCTATCCAAGAAATAATAACCTTGTCAGTTGCCTAAAAGAACCAGATGTTTTGGTGGCATTGAGGTTCCCTCTGCCCTGTAAGTGTGGATGTGGGTTTGGCTGTAGGTAGAGAGGAAGTGACATTAAAGGGAATCCATAGGACAGGACAACGTAGCAGTAAGTGGATGGAAGGCTGGCTGTGTAGGGAACCAAGAAGGCTGTTGTGTTTCTCCAGCAGTCAGATGTCCCACCGTGATCAAATATCCATATGGCAAATGGAATTCTGCAGTGAGTTCTGTGACTATGGCTCATGTCTTGATATGTGCCACCAATTCCCATATGTGGTCTCTCATCAAGACTTGGGTCTTGTCATCAAGAGACCCAGGACCGGTTGTAAAATTCTGGATCCTGGATTGAGCAATGAGGCAGAATGATTTAAGGGGGCCGATGTCAAAAAGGCCCTTATTGTAGATGTTTTAGATGTCTCTTTGGACTCTGCTCCATACGTATTTTGTCATGTGTTGATCACTACTCAACAGGAGCCCTTTGCCCAAGTCAAGACTCTTCATAGATACAACCTCCAGGGCTTAAAGGAAAGTGGTCAGGACCTATGGTAGTTGAATCTATTTTCTTATACAGCTGGTATCATGCTACACTTCTTAGTTCTCCTGGGCTTATAATTTTTGTCCCATCTTCTAAAGCAGTTTCTTCAATGGTAGGGAATGCATGGGAGGTGACAGGGGAATATGGAGTTTGCAAAAAAAAAAATCTTACAATTAATCCTCCATTTCTCAAGGATTGGGCTGCACCCCACTTGTAGCCTTAACTACGAATGGTGCATTACTTGCTGTTTCAGGAAATGGCAACCGCATATTTCTTTCAAAACGGTGTTATAGCTATCTCACAACCCTACATTTGTTTCAAAAGGTTGTTCAGACTACCTCGTCATAACAACCGTGTTATGACAATCTGTTGTTATAACCAACTTTCAATCACGCCTTTGTCGTAGGAGGTCATTGTGTCTAATTGGTTATGCCTAATTATATTCTATTACTGTGGCCCCTCCTATTTTGCCTGCCATATTCCCCATTTGGAAAACCCTTTACTCATGAGCTACGGAAACCTTGTCTTCCTTCCATCCAAAGTTGGCTTCTTAAACACTGCCATTAGGGGAGGCAGCACCTATATACTAATAAAAAAAAATCTTGCTTTAATTGTTTGGGCATGGTAATTTGGGTTTCTGGTCTTTCTCCTTGTAAAGTTAATGAAAATAGATCATGAATTTGAAGGAGGTTGAGAAGGATTTGGACAGAGGAAAGGGAAGGAAGAAATGACAAAATTCTAATATAGTATAAAAATGAAATATAAAAGAAACTCTTTTTTATCAATTTGAAATTTTATTTTTTTATTGGACACTATATTTATTTACATTTCAAATGGTATCACCTTTCCCAGTTTCCCCTCCGAAAATCCCCTATCCCATTCCCCTTCTCTCTGCTTCTATGAGGGTACTGCCCCATCCACACACCCATTCCCTGGCATTCCCCTACACTGGGGCATCGAGCCTTCACAGGACTAAGGGCCCCCTCCCACTGATGCCCAGCAAGGCCATCCTCTGCTACATATGTGGCTGGAGCTATGGGTCGCTCCACATGTAGTCTTTGGTTGGCGGTTTATTCTTAATGTACAGATTTTGAACTGAACAACCACTCATTCCATAAGACTGAATGAGTTTCCTTGAGACCTAAAGAGTTTGATTTTGTAGACCAAGAAGAACTAATATAGACTGGCAATCCCCTTATAACAGAGTAATGTTTTTCATCATGCAGGCAAACCCTTTCCTGTTGGGTGTTGTCTGTTGTCTCTAGTTGTCCCAACTTCACAGAAGGTCAGGTACACATGTATCTTGGACCTGGAGACATGGAAGGTAATCATAGATAATTCCATTTCAGCTTGGTCAATTTTGCCCAGAGCCAAAGCTTATAACAAACCAATGGTTGCCTGTAAAATTGATTAACACTAATAAGAAGGGATGGGTTCTGGGACTCTTTCTTTATAGGAGATGAATCTGCAGGTGTGTCATCACATTAATTTGATCAACATGAGTTTCAAGGTTTATTCTAGAATACTGTGAATAGGTATCCATGCAGTTTTCTCTAAAACCTGTCTGCTTACAATGAGTCAACCTGTCACGCAAGCACATCCATGATCAATTCCATTGTTACTAGTAGGGTGAGGCTTATGAAATGGAAGCACTAGTCTTCATATGAGTCTTTCCTCCAGAGAATTAGACTCTGTCCCTTCGTGTATTGATCGACATTGGCCTTTGATATCAAGGAAAAGGATCTGAGTCTCCCAACCTCTGGAAATGAATTTTAATTATATTCTTTCATGGTGTATGTCCATCATAATACAAGTATTCCACTCACATGCTCTAAATCCTCATTGCACAGGCTTGTATTTTGATCCGTGTAAAAATATTTACCTTAATCAAAGCAGTCCATGATGGATCTTAGCACTCTTCAAGTGCTGATGAAGTGCATTCACAACTTCAGTAAATTTTTCTTTAAAGTGATCCTTTCCAACAGTGGAAAGCCTTTCATCTTTGGAAAATAATTATAGATTGTTCTCTAACATTGCACCAGTCTGCACAAGAACAATTTGGGAAGTTTTAGATGAGGAGTGCTTGGCCTGGAGCATTGTAGGCAAGGTGGCTGCCATCTTGAACTACTACATCTTCAGCCAGTAAGGAAGGAGTGGCGACATCCACATTCCCCTCCCTCTGTGAAGGCAAAGTGACTTCCGAGACTCGGACATGGGTTATGCTTCTTTCCAAGAATATTTTCTTTTTCCTAATTCTTCTGTGCTGAAGCAGCTGTGGTTGCTATGCCATCAGCGCTGTTGCTATGGGGGAAACCTTGAGTGTTTGCCAGACTATGATTGGTTATATCAGACCCCTTATGTTCAGCGGTTGACATTTTTCGATGTTGAGTCAGACTGTTTTATTTTAATTTGAAGGGTAGTCTCAATAGTGCTGATCTGCTTTGAAAGAGCTGATATTAGATATAAAAGGATTCCACCACTCACCCTCTCAGGAAACACTAACATCCCAAATAGCCTATGGAGGATACATGCATGTCTGTAAGAGCATTCAGAATGAAATAGTGATATATTTAGAAACTTGCCTGTGTGCAAGGCGTGCGACTCTTGGGTCATGAGATTGGGGAAAGGAAAGGGGTGTAGATGTTAGTATCTGTACGACTATACTAAGCAGAGAAATTATTTCAAATTGGGAGTGTCTATAGACTGTTAAATTCAAAGACAATTCTCAAAATCAACAGAATTGCTAACATTTGGGGTTTGTCTTCCATAAACGCTGCTTTTACACGTGTCCCGCCAGAAATAACCTTTGGAAGACAAGATCCAGGAGCTCCTGTGTCCTGCTTCTTAGTCAGTAAGCTGTTTAAACAGTACAAGACTCAAGTTTGTAACTTTTCTAAATAAACAATACTCAGAAGTGGGCTCACCAAAAGAATGCAACTCAGCTTAATGTTGGGTAGTTGAGATTTCATTACTTAGAAGCCCATTATGATCGGATTTTATAACCATCTCTTCAATGCCAGATAACACTGAAAGCCAGGTTTATACGCAAATGTGACATTTAACAGAAATTATTTTAGAAAACAATTAAACCATTTTCTGAAACATTTATTCTCAACTTCCTAGTGAGTTTTTTTTTTCTTTTTCATTTCAGTAATTCCTCATTCTACAAATACATTTCATCTTTCACATTTGGAATATTGTATGCTTTGAGACTTACCCTGAATACAGATACAGTTTAGCACTAATTTCAAACAATTCTTTTTGAAGGATTTGGCTTTGTTTTGTTTTGATTGCTGTTGATCTAGTTCTCTGCTCGCTTTTAATCAAAATGCTTTTGTTGGGCTTTGTTTTCATCGAGCTATCCGTATTTTCATATATTCTGGGTATTGATCTTGTACCAGCTATGTGACCTGAAAATATTTATCTATGCTTGCTTTGAGTATAATTTTATACGATTTTTATAGAGATTCCTCTAAGTATTAAAGAAGACATATGGTGAGGTTCGTTGTGTTGTTATATGTGGTAACGCTAAATACTGGCCCCCAAGATCTGGTAGCCTCAGGGATGAGGAAATCCCCACACACACCAAATGATGCCATGTAATCTTGCTCCTTAATTTAAAACTATTGGTTGAATAAAGACGCAGAGAGTCTATAGCTGGGCAGAAGACAGGTAGGATGGGCTTTGGGTCCTCCTGGATTGGATTCTGAGGAGGGACCATGAGGAGGAGAGTGGAGAGAGAAGAGAGGAGAGAACACCATGGGGGTAGGTGGATGGTGAGAACATGACCATGAGGGCTGGGGTATTTGGAATGAGAGTGGGCCAGGCAGAACATGGCTAATTATATCCGGGGAAATAGACAAAATAGCTTAGAGGGTTGACACCTGCCCAGCTCTGGTGGTGTCAAGGCTTATTTATTATAAATAATGGTTTTGTGGTCTTTTGTTTGGGAACTAAATGACCAAAGGAGGAGAAGAAACCCCTAATTAATTTTTACTACAGCAGACATACGTGACTTACCATGGTCCACTGATACCAATATTTTTAAGGACAACTTGCACAGCTACCTTTACCCGTGTATACATTCATTATCCTGAGTGTCAGCTGCATTTCGGTATCAACTTCAGCCCTCAAATATGGTTTAGAATAGAATTGGCTGTCTCCATATCTCAGCTGTTTTCCCCTGTCCGATTTTTCCATATATGTCAAAATTCTTTTGTCTTCTCTTTAAATTTACAACATAGAGTTTTTTATTTATAATTTTTCCCTTCAATATATTCTGGTCATGCCTTCCTGATCTTCTACTCCTCCGAGCTCTTCCCCATCCTCCCACTCACCCAACTCCACACTTTTTCTCCCTCTGTGTAGAAAATAAGCATGCAAAACAGAAAGAGAAAGATGGAAAGGAAGGAAAGAAGGAAAGAAGGAAGGAAGGAAGGAAAGAAGGAAGGGAGGAGGGAGGGAGGGAGGAAGGAAAGAAACACAGACAACCCACAAAAACACAAAATAGAGAATATAAGCAAAAGAGTAGTAAGACCCAAAACAAAAGAAAAAAGTGCAAACATGAGACAAAAAGCCTACAGAAATACCACTATACCATTGAGCTCATCTTGTTTTGTCATCTACTGCTGGGGCATGGCGCCTACCCTGAAGTATGGTTTATATACCCAGTGAGACTCTGTAAATCTTCCTTTATGAGCGGGTGTTTATACGTATATCACTCCTGCTGTACCTGGAAGACCCTGTTTCCTCAGTGTGGTGTTTTCCCTTAGGCTCTCAGGATCATTCGTCGTCCTGTTCTACATAGCCCCTGAGGCATAGCCCCTTTCTACGTAGGACCGAGCGTCCAAAATCTGACTCTAAAAACTCTCCAGTTGTGGGTCTCTATGTTAGTCCCGTCTACTGCAGAGGAAGCGTCTCTGGTGACGACTGAATGAGACTCTGGTCTATGGGTATAGCAGAATGTCATTAGGAGACATTTTATTGCGATCATTTTTTTTTTTTAGCCAAATATTAGGTTTTGATTTTTCCATAGGCCCATGGCCTCTCCAGTCTTATGGTACTAACTTTAGTATTTTATTTGTATGTCTTGGTTATTCCTTAAAAAAAAATCATTTAACCAATTTTTAGGTTTGTGTTGATAGCTGACAGATACTTCTGCCATTGTCCTGTATGGCCTTGAGGCCTCTTTTCTCCTCAGATTTGGTGAATGAAACTGTTTTGTGTTCAAATTTACCCATTCTGCCATCTCTACTCTTTGGAGTTAACCCAGTTCTCTTTTTTTTTAAAAATGTATTTTACTTTTAAGTCCCACAATTTACGTTTGAATTTTCTTTTACTTTTAATAATTTGTCGGGTGAGTCGTTTTCCCATTATTACAGAGAGAATTTGTAATTAGTGAAACGTTGTTAGAATAACACCTTAAAATCATGGCCCACATAATTTATCACTTGGTTCATCTCATTATGCTAATTTATGTCAACTACACAGGAGCTAGCATCTAAGAGAGGAAGAAGCGTTGGACTGGAGGCTAGCCTGCAGGGCATTTTCTTAATTAGTGATTGACAAGGGAGAGTCCAGCCCATTGTGGGTGGGGCCATGCCTGGATTGGTTGTCCTGGGAAAGCGAGCTGAGAAAGCCAGTATGCAATACCCCTCCATGGCATCTGCTCCTGTCTCCAGGTTCCTGGTCTGTTTGGGTTTCTGCTCTGAATTCCTTCAGTGATGTGCAGTGCTAATGAAGTGAAAGCCAGACTTTCCTCTCCAAGTTGCTTAGGTCATGGTTTTTCGTCACAGCAATAGTGAGCCTAACCCATACCCTTCCACATTCGAGTTATGATTTTATTTTGTTTTGTGTTGTTCTTAATTATATCCTGGGCCTTTCGTTTGTTAAATCAAGGGCCTCTGATTGCATTTAACTCCCTTATTTTTGGCAACTTCTCTCCCCATTCGTGGTTAGCAAGCAGGGTTCTATCCTATTTTACTAGAAGTAGCTCTATTAGGGGACGTTTAATCTGCAGTGCCTTTTCTTGGCTCACCTGGGGCTGGTATTGAACCGGAACTTCCTGGCCAGGCTTGGAATACCTCTCCTGAGGGAGGAGCCTCTTAGATCTACAGGGACAGAGGTTCCTGAACTAAGCTACTAATTTTCAGAAGTTGGAATGTTACTGAAGAAAATTTAAAATGATATCTAGGAAGAAAATCATGATGTAAAGTGGCTACAAAAGTAACGGCAACAAAAATGGGAGGGACGAAGAGAACACCATTACAGCCTTCTCTTGCTATCAACCATGAGACTGAACAGGAGGACCTCAGTGGAAGAGTTAAGGGGAGGACCGAAGGAGCTGAAGGAGATTGCAACCCCATAGGAAGAACAACAATATCAACCAACTGGACCCCTCTGAGCTCCCAAGGGCTAAAGCACCTACCAAAGAGTACACATGGAGTGACCCATGGCTCCAGCTGCATGTGTAGCAGAGGATGGCCTTGTCTGGCATCAATGGGAGGAGAAGCATATGAATAAAAATAAGAATAAGAAAATAGTGGCTGGGGATTTAGCTCAGTGGTAGAGCGCTTACCTAGGAAGCGCAAGGCCCTGGGTTCGGTCCCCAGCTCCAAAAAAAGAACCAAAAAAAAAAAAAAAAAAATAATGCATGCTGTATGGTTAACATAAATATAACAATATAATGTTAAAAACCTCCAATCATTGCAAATAATTGTATGAGTTGACACCGTGATATATCGTAGTTAATAAACAGTACTTTAAGCTGAAAGACTTTCGTTTTTCATTATTAAGTGGCTTTAGGGTAGATGCTTTTATCTACCCTGATGATGATGGTAAATGTTACCAGCATTAGTGACCAGGCACTTGATTTGATAACTGAATTATGCTAATGTTTCAGGGAAGAATGAGATTTTGTGTTGATTTAGAAGCCAATTTAGGTTTTATTATTATTTCTCTGACACTGGACATGTTGTTATAACAATCGGTTATATGACATTTTTAAAGACTAAATCAATTAGAGACGTTTTAATTGGAATCGGGGGTTTCAGATTATTTGCTTAATTATTGTTATAATTGACTTAGCACAAAATCTCTGGAGAGTGATTTTTAATTGTCATAGAATAAAAGAAAATGTTAAAATGTTGAGTTTGCCTAAAGTGCCTTATCAGAAGAAAATATACATCTTCGTGACTTTATTTCATTCTTGAAAGTAGGAATATTTTCCTCTTCCCATTGGTCCTCTGTAATCCCTGGATCCCCAGGGTTCCTTCCACTGTAATACCTGTGGTTTAATTATGTGTGCAAAACCATAGAAACATTGCTCCAGTCAGCATCCTGCAGAGACAGACCCAAGAGGAAAGAGGGGAGAGGGTATTCATCAGGGAACTGACTTACAGGTAACAGCTGGGGATATGGGGAGCTGTAAGTCTGGCTCCCAACGCCAGAAACACCAGGGTCTGATGCTCAGCTGGAGACAGAAGCCCTACCAGCCCACATGGCTACTGCTGTGTATTCTGAAGTTCACAGGCCAAGGAGCCTGGAACTCTGATGTCCAAGGGTAAGGAAGAAGTGTGCCCACTCCAACAGAGCAAACAAACTGCCTTTTGCCTGCCAGGCCCTCTGCTGGCTGGACAGTAGCCACCTACATTGAATTCTCCACTCACCCTGCTGACTCACAATTTAGGCTCTCGAGAAAGCCCTTCATTCACTCAGACAGATGCCTAACCTATATACTGAACAACTCTGAGGCACCCTAGCTCTGGATCATCTAGAACCAGTAGGTGACCTGAAAGAAACTTGATTCGTAATACGTTGTTGCTTTAAAACTGCTTTTTACCATTATGATGCCAGGTCATAAATCTGAATGAAGACAGGAAGTTTCCTATGCTATCCACTCCCCTGCCTCCAGCCGGAAACAGTGTCTAACATATAGTAAACACATAATATCCACTGAATGGGAGACTGTATTTCTTTAAACCTTGTGAAAAGAAGTAGCCCTGAAGGCTGCTATGTTTTAAAGATCCAGATTTCCTGCCAGGCTGCCATGCTGTATACTAACTGTGCATGTATATCTTTTCCTGCTCCGTACCCTTCTTACCAACTCTCTACGAAATGAACAGATGAGACTGATGAACGGCAAACTCCAACCTATAAAGTGTTCAATCCATTGTTTCATCAGTGATGAGCAGTGGGAGTTCAGGAGTTAGCTGGCTGGGAGCAGGGTTGCAGTTGGTGACCATGGGACCTGCATTGCCAGCTGGCATATACAGACTTTGAAATAAGACTCTTCTCTCTCTCTCTCTCTCTCTCTCTCTCTCTCTCTCTCTCTCTCTCTCTCTCTCTCTCTTTCTCTGGCAACTGAAAAATTGGCTCTAATACTTGAACTAGTCACCAACTTGATCAAAAAACTAATAAGGCCTGTTCTGCATGTTGGCAGGAAAATCGAATTTTTTTTTAAGAAAAAAGGAAACTAAATCTAAAACAGAATGAAAAATAGGAAATAGTGATACAAAGAACTAGATAGTAAATCCTGGCTCTGAGATTTTACGCGAGTCTTTGGCCAGATAACTTAATCTCTTTGTGCCTCAATGTTGGCATCTGTAAAATGGGATGATGACAGTAACAGCCCCCTAACATCTGTCCTGAGACAAATGCTGGATGATGCAATCAAAGGCTCATCTCTCTGTCTTTCCATCTCTCCGTGTTGCAAGCTGGCCAGTTTCTTCCCATCTGTGTCGAAATGTCTCCTATAAAATGTCAGTGACAATAACGGCTACCCCAGGGGCTTGGTGAACCGAACGTCACCACTGTAGTGTATTGGGAGCAATGTTTGAAATATAGCCATCCTTATTGTGTATGCCAGGCTCATCTGGAGAAGGCATGCTCAAGGACAGGTAGAGAGCCATCAGTGACCCAATAGACAGCAGTGGGACTTGTCTGCTTGGCCACATATGTTCTGAGAGTCTAGTGATTTCTGGTTCCCTTTAGGAGAGTATGTGTAGTGCTTTAATGAGGAAGGAAATGAACCTCCATGCCAAGTGATGGAGGGGCCATTGTCAATTAGCAGGAAATTCTGAGATAGGTTCAAATGTGCATTACTTCATTCTTTAAAGTATGTTTGCAGTTTGGACAGAGACACCCACATGGTCCCAAAAGTAGATTGAAGCAGAAGAGCCTTTGTAATAGCATTAAGCAATTGGTTCTCACTCCCCTTTGAAAACATCATGGCTGGCTGTGGCAGTGGCTCAGTCTGCAAAGTCTTAGCCTAGCAAGTTCAGGTCCTTAGCACTCAAGCAAATGCCTTACTCCCTGGAAATTCTATCCATGGCTTATTGAAACTTCTTACTAATTTACCAGCAGATTATCTTCCTTATGTTTAAAAAATTGAGAAGAAGTAAAACAGGTTTTTTTTTATTTTAATTATGCCTTGTACAAGTTTTTCACAGATTAAACTCAATTTTACATTGTAATCAACCAAAAATTAAATAAACGCATAATAAAAAGATTTGTTGAGCTCCTGTATGTACCAAATGTGGTACTTTATATGTGTTGTTTGCCTCTCTGTACAATCATCTTCGGTGAATGAAAATATGGATACAACCATTTTCCTGAGCTAATTGGATTAGCAACCTAACTCATACCTGTCCCCAACACTCCAGTGTGGCATGTCCCACCACCTCCAACCAAGCACGGGCATCCAAGTTTACCACGTAATCATATTTATAAGTTCTTTTTGCTCACTTGCCTCCAGTAAAATGAGAGGTCCCCTGCTGTATTCCCACATGGTAGCAGTGCCTGGGACACGATAGTACATCCTTGAGGAAGGGTGAACGTGAGTGGACGCAGGAATGAGTGAAGGGCTGAGCATCCATGGTATCCCGAAGTTCAGCATCAACAGGTATTCAATAAACAAGAGCACTGAAATCCCAAGAGATCCAGTTACTCTGACAAGTCAGAAATCTCGCAAGAAACAGAGGTAAGATTGAAGAAGCTTCTCGGCGGGGCCCCTCTATCATATCATAAATATATTTTGCTAAAATGTAGGCATTCCATAAAATTTAATGCATGTATGGTTTGCACTTCCCTTTCCGTAGCCTGGGGCAATATTTTTAAATAACTCCTTTTGAAAACTGGAAGTGGTTGGATTATAAAGTAACCTCTATGAAATGAATGGTATTAGATACATCAGTTTAAAATCTGAGTCGGGGTTAAAGAAAAACTTCAACTAAGTCAGAGTAAAAGAGTAAAGTATTTTTAAAGCAATTTAATGGGGTTTTATTGTGGAAATTTCCCAAATATATTTCAGTTCATGGAGACCACAGGGTAAAAGTTAAGAAGAGGAAGGGGGAGACAAATGAATTTCTGGGATTTCTTCAAAAAATTGTCCCAGTCTGCCTCTTTCACTCTTCTCCGGAGTTCACCAGTATTTGCAATTGCTGCCCACACAGGAAATGTTGACAAAGACCCTGCCCAGCACTTGAGAAACTTGACCAAGGCTGCAATTTATCACTGTTCTTGTATGCTTGCTTGGGGGCGGGGTTTTTTGGTTGGCTATTTGTTTGTTTGTTTGGTTGGTTGGTTGGTTTTGGGCTTTTTTTTTTTTTCCTATTTGGTCTTTTGAGGGATTTTTCCAGATAAAGCCCAGGATGGCCTGAAATGAGCTCATCATCCTGCCTCAGCCTCCTCAGTGGCATCATGCCACCAAGTGCACTGTGGTCAGTCTCCTTGTCCTCTTTGTGTGAATCACTCTTCCTGACCTAATCAACAAGGGCCCGAAGCAAGAACTGAATGTGCAAACAACTGACAGATGGTATCCCTGATGATAGGAGAATTTCAAGTACTAGGTAGACACCAGAGAAGAAGGCTTAGCAAATATCTCCAAAGTTGCCTATCTCCAAAGTTTACATCTAGTAAAGGAGATAGTTTCATAATGCCAGATGACCCATTGAACCAAACAAGTATAAACACACACACACACACACACACACACACACACACACACACACACACACACACACAATTTAAAAAAAAATTCATGGGCTGGAGCAATGGCTCAGTGGTTAAGAGCACTGACTGCTCTTCCAGAGGTCCTGAGTTCAAATCCCAGCAACCACATGGTGGCTCACAACCATCTGTGATGAGATCTGATGCCCTCTTCTGGTGTGTCTGTACACAGCTACAGTGTACTTATATATAAGAAATAAATATTATAATACTAAATATTATTTAGAAATCATGTAAACCTTCTAGCACTCAGTACCTATAGTTATTCCTTTGCTCTTCTTCTTATAGAATGTGTGGGCTAAATAATTGCTATATGACCAGAGCCAAATATAAGGGGGAAAACACCGCCTGTTGGGATAAGGGAAGGTGAGAAACAAACAGTTCTGCATACTAAGATCACTTCCGCCACCAAGCCGCAAATGCCTGGAGCAAGTCAGGCCTCTAGGCTCTGTGTAATGAAGCTGGTGAAGACCCAGGGGCTTGCCTAATGCCAGCATACCTGCTGGCCGAATCAACTGGAAGCATGTTCGAAGTACAGATTCCCCTGACTTATCCAGGAAGGTCCCGGTTGTGCGTAGCTAGGCGCGGCGGCATGAACCTGTAGTCCGAGCTACCCAGGGGACTGACACAGAGGATACAAGGCCAGCTGGTTAACAGAATAAGATGATTTCCCAAGATATTTGATTAAAGGTGAAATTTCACGATCCTGTATTCTGCCTTTTTAATAAGATTTCCAGCTAATGATAACCAACTACATTTGGGACCCACTACACCCTACACAAGGTAACACTGAAGATCCCTTTTAATGTTTAAGACCAACGTTTACCTATTAACTATATAACTTTTATAATGATCTATTGTAATAAAAGCTTATCTTTGTTCATCTTCTGATATCTTCTTTGAGAAATTGCCTCATGTCTCCACTTTTTAAAAACAGCACTGTGTAGTTGAATATCTAGACTCTGTTTAGTTCAAAATAAAGTCTCAGCACGTAGTCAAACGCTTTGGTTTAAAAATCATCATTTATTTAGTCCTCACATATATGGGAAGACATTCTCCTCAGACTTTGATTTGCGAGAATATTGAGAATACTGAACTGGATAATAGTTCATAAATCAAGGCTTCGAGTCTCCAAATTGTAGCAGATAACAGAATCTCTTTTTGCCTTCGCTAGGATAGGGGGATGAGATAGGTACGATTTATTAAGTTTCCAGGGTACCTTGTAAAGTGCCGCATAAATACAGGGTGGCTGAGTTCCTATTGCTCACGTACCCAACTACCAACAGTCTCTTAATTCCTGTCAGCCTTCCGAGCCTGGAAGAGTACTAACAAGATGGAGTCATCCATGATCTCTTTGCCAGCCACTGTTCATTTTGGAAATGGAAACCCCATGGTACTGGGTGGCTGGGCTCCCAAGCAGAAGCCCTGAGATATAGTTTTGCCTTTGACGATTCTGTGAAAGTGACGAAACCACATGAACTCCATGATCTCAAAGCCCTGCTCTGAAACATGAAGTCCGTATTAAAATTCTTACAGTGATTAGGTTAAAACAACAATCCCATTGTTGATCTTAACTGACTATGTTTCTGCTTACTGCTTAAATGTACTTCTCCCTTTCTCTTCTGAAACTATTTGTGTATGCCGCCAAGGCACACAGAGTTATTTGGCTTTAAAAAAAAAAAAAAAAGCAAAAGTGAGGCAACAGGAGCAGACCTTGGTGCACCCCAGGACTTTTAGAACATCAGGTCGTTTATGTGATGAGGCCGTCTGTCTGGGACCTGCCAGAAAGGAGAGTCCCTGCTCCCGACACAGCATGTGATGTGAACCCGGGCAATCCCCACCCCACAATGTGGCCCAGACATAAGTTCTGTTTGTCACGTTCTAAGGAAGTATCATTGATCGTCCTATGAATGGTGTGGCTTGGGCATCAGCAAGCCTCCCCCACCCCTTGTCGCATACTTGGGAAGAGTGTGCCATGTTGGACAGTGCTGTGAGGTCAAAGAGACCACAATGGGAATAATGCCAGTTTTTACTCCTTTGTAAACCATGGTTGGTTAGTTGGAGTATTGTATTAGTAGAACATGTAGTTCCCAGGAAATGACTCAAATCTTGCGCATATGCTCTGCCTTCCACATTCAAGTACTTGATATTTGTACTGTATCACCCTTTAAAGATTTGTGTTTATTATTTTCAATCATGTGTGTGGTGGGGGAATCTTTGCATAGGAATACAGGTGCCTGCAGAGGCCAGAGGTATCAGATCTCTGGAGCTAGCATAGAAGATGACTATGAGCCCTGAGATGTGGGGAGGTACTAGGAACTGAAGTCGGGTCCTCTATAAGAGCAGACTATGCTCTTAACCACTGAGCCGTTTCTCCCTGCCTCTCTTTATTACTTTTGAAAAGAATATAAGTGATAGTTACAGACAAGCATTCTGTAGCTTATCAAACCTATTTATAACAATGACATTTTTGGGCCTGGTTGGTTTGATTTTCTGAGATGCATAAAGATGCCAAGTGCAACATCATCACCAACCATCGCGCAGATTTCCAACACAGCTCTTCGACGCACCCCATTGGACTTAATGGCTGCCAGTGTCACTTTTTTACGAGATCAGCCCTTGGTGAGTTTCTGCTTCCAATGAGTCATCGTGTCTAATGATTGCATTTGTTATCTTTCAGAGCCATTGAACATCACATACCAAGAGTGACATCTGGTTAACGCCATCAAGGACAGCAACAATCTGAAGTCGGGGTCTCCTGTGTTGGAAGCTCAGAAAAATAAAAACCCAGAGAGTGAGCGTCAAAGGTAAACTTCATTTCCTTTGCGTAACCTACATCTGCAACATCCTGTAAAGATGCATTACATGAAACGTTTTCTTCTCTTTTTGTAGTGTAATGTATTTCTGCCTTGTGATTCTAAAGCTATTAATAGGATGCTGAATTTGACGTCCATTTTTTTAACTCCTTGGGTCCTGTACAGATTTTAATAAAGGTGGAGTTCATGTGTGGCAATCATTGTTGATCTAGGATGTCAGATCAGGCAAATGCAGTTTTCAGGACTGTAGGCTAAAATACTGGGCATGAGGCTAAGCGTGGAATAGAAGAAAATGATGGCACAGCATCCGCTCTGTGTTTTCTTTGCATGCTGGACACGTTTGCATTTATCAGCACAGGCGCGCACACTGATCTAAATCAGGAAACACTGAAGCCCGTGCTGCAGTCTCTGCTCTCTTCCTTCCATGTGCTCTGTTAGGAGAGAAAGACCAGAGAATGTGTAATTCAAATTCACTACATGTGTAATGTCAGATCAGAGCGGGATTAATATAGCTGGATACATCAGTAAGCTACTCTCCTGTTTGGGTTACGCATGCCACAAAGACAAGGACTTGAAAATGGCCCTCAACCAGGAAGATGACCCCTTGAGTCAAGAATGAGACAGCTGGGCCTTCTTACGGGCACATAATGTAATTTTCAACCAAGGCAGGAGGATAATACAATTGAGTCTAGACTGAACTACATAGTAAGAGACTGCCTCACAAAAATAAAATAATGAAAAAGGCAGAAGTACTGAAAGTGATGAATCATGGGTAAATTAATAAATCTTCCCTGGGAGTCATGGAAACTCGACTCTTGAGAGACCTCCCTTGGAAGTTTGGGTCTGGAATTTGCACTTGAAAGACATGCAGTAGGAGGATCACCCTCTGGGTCTGCCTTGGAGGGCATGAGCTCCCCAATGTTTTTAGGCTATGTTAGCCACACCTGAGGCAGAACACCCAGTTATCTGGGGAGGCCAACATTGTAAAGCAAAGAGAATCTAATGGAGAACAGAAATGCCCATCTCTGCAGCTATGGCTGCAATTGCAAGTGATCCAGGGATCATTATCCAGCCAATCAGTGACTTGGTTACATCCCCCTTTGCTTGATTTTGGTACCGGTCTTTTTTTCCCAGATGAAACATCTGAGAAGAACACGCTTTGTCATTTGAAGTCCTATCCATGTGTCAGAGAGCCCAAAATGAACTGTTTCAAGATAAACTTTTATCAATAGAGCTGAGCTCCAAATGAAACATGCATCCTGGCATACAGGTTTTTTTAATTAATATATATGTGTATTATTTATTCCTCCCCCCTCCCTCCTTGGCCTTCCTGTCTCCTCCTTTGCTCATTCATTCTCTTTTGGTCAGTGACTTTATTGAATGTTAGCTCTGAGGTGTTTGGGGGAGTTAGTTGCAATAGTTTTCCTGCAACTGAAATGTGTTTGGAACTATGCTGGAGTGTTGCTGTAAAGCATGGTACTGGTAACAGTTTAACAATCTGTGGCTGTTCATTCTTTTTTTTCTTTTCTTTTTTTCGGAGCTGGGGACTGAACCCAGGGCCTTGTGCTTGCTAGGCAAGCGCTCTACCACTGAGCTAAATCCCCAACCCCGTGTCTGTTCGTTCTTGCTGACTCCTCACCCTCTAAAACTGGTTAGTATTGAAGGTGGTATGGAAGCCTGTGCCTAAGTATTCAGATAGACAGATGACAGATGGATGAATGGATGGATGATAGATAGATAGATAGATAGATAGATAGATAGATAGATAGATAGATAGATGAGAGAGAGATAATAGATAATGTACAATATAGTATAGACAGATATATTTATACATAATTGGTTTCAAAGTGTGGTGAGCATTCTAGGAAGAGTTATAACTAATGTAATAACATTTAAAAATATAGCAGTTACTTACTGGGTATTGTTCACATTGCGAGTACCTCTCCCTCCCTCCCTCTCTGTCTCTGTCTCCCTCTCCTCCCTCCTCTCTCTCTGTCTTTCAGATAATCTGAGGGATTGGTTCTCTCTTATTCTACCATACCCCCACTTACTGGCTAGGCCATCTCTCCTCCCCCACTCCTTTCTTCTTTTCTTTAACATTAGAGTGTCAAACAGTAAAATAAAGAAGGATAAAGTCAGCAGTCTTGCTGTAATATATAAAATCACACTCAAAGTGACCAGCAAGGAACAAGTATTAAATAAATAATTTACAAGCAGACATTAGCAAGCATCTCAACTATTGCATAGTGATACATAGTGTTCAAACGAAAGCAATGAACATGGAAAGCAAGGGGCAGTGGCGAGGGAAGGTGACAGACAGCAGCGCCAGCAAAGCTGTGGCAATGACATGGCAGATATACCAAAAGGAGTAGACAGAACCAGGTCCCGAGTTGACATCACTGACAGTGGAAGGAGGGAGCACTGCTCAGAACAAATTGTACCCTAAGCACAGGATGACAATTGTGTGAATGCCTTCTGAGGCATGGCAAGTCCTCCCCTTGACTTGCAGTCTCACCTCTCACTAGTTTCTGTTCTCCATTTCCTTTGACTCCTGGGTCTTCCAGTGTGAAAATTCTGACTGTATCTTGTTTTAGTTCAGATCAAATATTCACAGATTTGCCACTTCACTGTTACCCAAACTGCTAGTTCGGAAGTTTTTAAAACTCACTTTGCTATCCTACTTTTACCCTTTGACTTAGCTCACCAGTGGTCTGACACACTACCTGAAAAGTAATATCTGTGGTCTGTCAAGCTTTGGGTTGCTTTGCTTTGGTAGGTCTGTGGTTGTTGGACACAGATCAACAAGATGAGTTCACAAATGAGCATTTTTAACAAGCTTTGAGTGAATGCTAACCTGTTTGTCTGGAGAGCTTACCTGGAGGACAGGATGACCTCAGACAGCACTACAATGATCCAGGGTATCACTCTAATGCTCATGTTACAGTATGAAGAGAGAGACAATAGTCTTCCTTGCCAGCCCACACTGTGGAGAGTTTGTATTAGCTTCAGCAGGTTCTTAATCTTGGGATGGAATGAGATCTGGTCACATACAGGGTTCCAGGCCAGCAGCTTGTGCTACATGGTCAGACATTGACCCAAAAAGGGAAAAGGGATAAATAATATGAGATCTTCAAGTCTAAATGATTCATTTCTTTATTTTTATATACATGAGCATGTGTCTGTGTCTATATATGTCCACTATGTGAGTGCAATGCTCATGGAGGCCAGAAGAAGGTGTCGGATCTGCTGGAACCAAACCCAGTTCCTCTGCAAGAGCAGTAAGTGCTCTTAACCTATGAACTTTTGTTCCAACCCTAAAATAATATCTTAATATCATGAGATATTGTAGCAACAATATGGCAGAAATACCAATAGGAGTAGACAGAACCAGGCCCTGAGTTTACAAGATGTCAGTGACGGTGGAGGGAGGGGGTATTGCTCAGAACACTTGCCCTACCGTATTCTAGACTTTGGAAATATATAAACATTAGATGGATGGATGGATGGATGGATGGATGGATGGATGGATGGATGGATGGATGATGGATGGATGGTTGATTTGAAGATGGCTAGATAGATGGATGGTTGAATGGTTGATTTGAAGATGGATGGATGGATGGATGGATGGATTTGATTTGAAGATGGCTAGATAGATGGATGGTTGGATGGATGGATGGATGGTTGATTTGAAGATGGATAGATGGATGGATGGATGGTTGATTTGAAGATACATGGATGGATGGATAAATGGATGGGCAGACAGACGGATGGATGGATAGTTGGATGGATGTATAGGTTCTGCAATAAGTGACTTCTTACAGAGAAATCTCTAGGATATCGTATAAAGAAAGATCTCCTTTGCATGGAATTTTCTTTATAAATATTACTCAACACAGAGGGCATCTTAGAGGACCAACTCAGTCTGTTCAAAGCTCGAGATTCCGGGCATTCCTATTCTTTTATTCTTTAATAAGCACAGCTTTTCACAAAAGATGTTTTGCTATCTGACTGACTACAATGAGAGAAATGCCATTTTTATCAGGACAAATTGTACATTCTACTTTATGAAAGAGCCACTAGGTGTGTGGGATCAGGAAATCACATGAATTCAATTCTTTTACAAATGTGTCTTCCTTGAGTTTATATTTTGCAGCTACGGTGTGGTCTGAATGTTTATTTACACAGAGGACAAAAGCTCTTTCCATTATCTTGCATTGAAATGTGCTCATGGTCAACATTGCCAGCCTTTCCTCTGTGTTTTCCAGACCATGATTCACTTGGAAAATTTATCCCATTTTGCTAAAATAACTGCCCCTACTGTCTGTTTTCTGCTCTTTCAATTATCAAGAAATTGGGTTTTCTGCCAGTATGAATTTTACTCTATATGTTTTAAAACCAAAGCCCCATGTTTTTGCCCCTATGTACTCTGTTGCAAACTAAACTTGAAAATACATACATGAAAATACTGACAATTATATGCTATCATAACTAACCATGGAGTATGATGAACATGAATCCTTAAAAATTTATCTTTTAAAATGAATTTCAAAATTCCTTTTAGTAGTAGAGAACTAATAACTTCATTTGTTATATAGCATGCTTCACATTAAAGCCTAAGTGTTAAGTAAATAATAGAAACACTAGGTTCCACGTTTTATTCCATGGATGTATTTGCTTGACTGAGTCCCAGACTTGTTACCTCGGTTAAAGAAAGAAGATCTTGAGTTGGGGATTTAGCTCAGTGGTAGAGCGCTTGCCTAGCAAACACAAGGCCCTGGGTTCGGTCCCCAGCTCCAGGGGGACAAAAAAAAGGCAAAAGAAAGAAGATCTTAGGATGGTGTTATGGGGATGCTTCAGGGGGTACCATACTTGTCACACAACATGAGGATGAGAGTTCGAATTCTCACCACCAATGTAAGGCTAGACACAGAAGCCCATGTCTGTAATCCCAGCACTCTTGTATTGAGATGAGAGGTAAAGCCAGGATAATCTTGGGACGCTCCTTATGCCTGTATAAATGTGTGTACACACAGAGAGAGTGGGGGAAGACAGGAGGACATACAAACACATACTTAAGACACTCTCTCTCTCTCTCTCTCTCTCTCTCTCTCTCTCTCTCTCTGTCTCTTTGTCTCTGTCTCTCTCTCTCTCTCTCTCTCTCTCTCTCTCTCACTCTCTCTGTCTCTCTCTCTCTCTCTCTCTCTCTCTCTCTCTCTCTCTCTCTCTCTGTCTCTCTCTCTCTCTCTCTCTCTCTCCCTCTCCCTCTCTCTCTCTGTCTCTCTCCATGATTTTAAGAGAGAAGATGGGAGGGCTAGAGAGATATCTCCATGATTGAGAGCACTGGCATCTCTTCCAACACACTTGCTCATTGGTTCTCAACACCCATATGCCAGCTTGTAACCTCTCTCCTCAGTTCCAGGGGTTCCAATGCCCTCATCTGGCCACCGAGAACATTGAGCACATACATGGTATGTAGATGTGCAAGCCAGCAAAATACATTAAGAAAAATAAGTATTTTTTAGAAAAGAAAAAGTGAGGAAGAGGAAGAGGAAAAAGGTGCTTAGGTCAAAACCCCTGAGATTTATTCCAGTGCCTGTCTTCAATCTCAGGGTACAGAGCTTATGCGGTGTGACCTAAAATCAGTGTCAAAAGTATGAAAGCATCAATCTGTTAACTGCATACAGTTAGAAACAGAGTTTAGAAGGTGGGGCAGGGGAATGCTAGGGCGGGGAGGCAGGACTGGGTGGGTGGGAGAGAGGGCACCCTCATAGAAGCAGGGAAGAGGAGGATAGGATGGTGGGTTGTGGAGAGGAAGCCTGGAAGAGGGATAACATTTGAAATGTAAATAAATAAAATAGCCAATTAAAAAAGATATAGAAAGATCTGAGTCCAACATTCAAGAGTTTCACTTATCACATGGCTGCCCTTAAAAAATATTCCAAACCATACTTAAGTATCTCTACCTGTAAAATGAGTCTTGTATTTTATTATTACCGTTATAATTATGATTATGATTATCAAGTGTGAGGTTGTTTGGAAGCCAGGAATAATGTGCAAAGTCAATCCAGAACTTGGCCAAAGCCAAACATGCACAGCTCTCTAATAACCTGCTCAGATCTCAAGACTGACTACACCCAAACTAAGGTGTCAGAAATGAGTCAACATTTTGTTCTCATCCATGAGGCTACGGAGAATTTTGCTGGAGACTTCAAAAGGTGAATACACTTTAGAAAAAAAAATGTATCTATAATGTAATCACTTGAGTCTTGAAAGGCTAATGGAAGAATTCAATGCACATTTTCATCTGAACGGGATGCCTCTAAATATCCCCATGACCAGTGAGTATAGACAGAAAACCAGGCTCCGTACCTCAAGAGTCACTTCTTCAGTGGGACATGAGGGCACACATCCAGTGTCCCAAGGCTTAGGAGGCCAAGATAGAAGGAATCCAAGGCCATCCAGGGCCACATAGCAAGTTCCAGACAGGGCTTGCTAAAGAGATCCCTCTTTCCCCTCCATCAACTCCCTGAAGGAAAATGAATGATTCCTTCATCTTTGAGTATAAAGTCTTCAAATGCCATCCTGTGTCCTCACCTATGATCTATATACACCTCTGGAAGAACTTAACCTAGAGATTCTACAAAAGACGGAACAACCTCAACAAATGTCCGCGTGCGTGGAATCTAGACCTGATTACCGTATATGCGAAGTTGTTCCTTTTCTGTTTCTCAAAATAAAAAGTACATTTCCATAACCAATTTGCCAGATGCGGCTTCGTCTCCAGAGGCAAAAGAAATCAAAATTCGGTCTCTAGAAGATTCATTTTGCTACAAGGCTCGTGTTCACACTGAACATTGTCTCTCTGACATTGGTTAACCCCAATTCTTCATCATCAGAACTTGGAGTGGCCTGCTCAGTAGACCGTCAGTGAAGCTCTGATGTAATATTTCAACCTCCGCACAGGATTTCATCCTTTTAGACTTTTTTTTTTCAATTTCAGCATCGTATACATTTGCTGTAAGTGAATATTTGGAGGTGATTCTTACTGTTTCGTCCTCTGTCCCTTTTATGTCAGAAATAATTTAGAAGCTGAAAACTGCTGTGCTCTCTGAAGAGCTCGATTAATTCAGACAATTGTAAGAAACAGAAATCCAGTTGTGGGGGGGCCGTGTGTCGAGTTTGTCCGGGTCTCAGAAATGTCGCCATCAAGATGATAAACCTGCTGATGAGCATGTCTGGGGGTGTACGGGATGAAGATAGATTATAGACAGGCAGTAGCTGATAAAAATATAGATGATTCACAGATAAATAGAGGACAGGTAAGTAGAATAAGAGAGATAGATCATAAAAATGCTTCACTCCTTCTTTAAAAGGGGAACAAGAATACCCTTGGCAGGGAATAGGGAGGCAAAGATTAAAACAGAGGCTGAAGGAACACCCATTCAGAGCCTGCCCCACATGTGGCCCATCCATATACAGCCATCCAATTAGACAAGATGGATGAAGCAAAGAAGTGCAGGCCGACAGGAACCGGATGTAGATCGCTCCTGAGAGACACAGCCAGAATACAACAAATACATAGGCGAATGCCAGCAGCAAACCACTGAACTGAGAACGGGACCCCCGTTGAAGGAATCAGAGAAAGAACTGGAAGAGCTTGAAGGGGCTCGAGACCCCATATGTACAACAATGCCAAGCAACCAGAGCTTCCAGGGACTAAGCCACTACCTAAAGACTATACATGGACTGACCCTGGGCTCTAACCTCATAGGTAGAAATGAATATCCTAGTAAGAGCACCAGTGGAAGGGGAAGCCCTGGGTCCTGCTAAGACTGAACCCCCAGTGAACGTAATTGTTGGGGGGAGGGCGGAAATGGGGGGAGGATGGGGAGGGGAACACCCATATAGAAGGGGAGGGGGAGGGGTTAGGGGGATGTTGGCCCAGAAACCGGGAAAGGGAATAACATTTGAAATGTAAATAAGAAATACTCAAGTTAATAAAAAAAATAGCAGATATAGTGTGTCGTATAAATTATGATGTTATTTATTTAAGCCGTCCAGTATTTCCCACGAGAGCAGCTCTTTCATTACACCATTTGCTCATGATCTATAAAGGCCTTATGCTATATGACTGGATAATTTGTTTTTAAACAAACCATTATGAACTTTATTGCAGCTCACTGCTTTTGGGTCTTTGCTTACCTGTGAGAATATGCAGGAACCACAGTCATTGCTACAGCTTGCCAAAAATAACGAGAAAAAAGAAATCAGGATTGCTGGCTGCGTTTATTTCATCTTTGTGTATCCTCAACATATGCTAGGGATTTTTCACCCAACAGACCATATTCACTCAAAGCTAAATTTGGGGAAATGGTGATACTATGCTAAATAACTAACTTTAGAACTGGCATTTCTTACTCTTCTAGTGCAATCTGGGAACTGAACATCAAATATCATTCAAGACTGACAAAACTCTAGGATCCACAGAGTCCATCTCTCTGGCATTCCAAATATTGGTGACTTTTTTATTGAGACAGTTCTTTTGTTTTGTTTTGTTTTTAGCTCTGCCTGTTCTGGAACTCACTGTGTACATAAGGTTTGTCTCCAACCGATGGTCGATATGGGAGAACCAAGCCTAGACAAGGGGTCCCGAATTTCATAAGAAAGCTGACTGAGCAGGGACAAGGAAAGCCAGTAAACAGCATTCCTCCATGGTCTCTACTTGAGTTCCTGGCCCCAGGGTCCTGCCTTGAGTTCCTCCTAGGCTTCCCTTGATTGTGAACTGTGAGCTGTAGGCTGATATAAACCTTACTCTCCCGAAGTTGGCCATGGTGCTCACCACAGCAGTAGAAAGTAAACTGGGATGCAGGGTCGGAGTCGAGAATGTTTGGAGCGCGTCATGCTTCGGTGATGGCCTGGCTGCCCTGTGGAATGTCCGTTCTGTGTAAGGTTTGGGGTTGTGCCTGCGCATTGGTAGTGACGTTAGTTATGCTGCTGAGGCAGAACCGCAGAAGATCCCTTATCTGAGCTGGGGTGCGTTGCTGTCCGTGAAGGTGTCGCACGTATAAGCACAAGATGTGGCTCAGGGCACGGGGTTCTTCACATAGAAGTAATCCTAATCAGACCCCTTGGCTCTTAATAAGAAACCCAAGTGCTTTGATGTGCAATATATACTGAGCTTAAACGGGCATTCATTTAAATATCCCTGGGGGTGTCAAACGCCTCTAAATGTTACACGTAGAAAGTATTTCATGAGGGATTTGAGAAAGGCTTCAGACATTGGGAACCATTCTTACTTAAGAAACAGCAGTAAAATAAATGTGCATTGGTATGAAAAAGCTTCAAACATGTATCCCTTTTGAACTTTAAAGTTACTGCTTCTTTTTGAATATATTATTTTTTTTTTCACTCAAACCTGTTTCTAGGTGTGGGGATTTTTTATTAAACTATGACTACATCCTTTTCCTCCTTTTTATTTTCCTCCCTTCTACCTTTTCCATGCACCCTCCACCAGTCCCTCTCAAATAAATGGCCTCTTTTCTTTAATTGTTATTGTTACCCAGTCGGAGGCTTATCCCTGTGGATGAATAATTCTTCCTCTCTCAGCAGGCCTTGCTTGTCTGTAATTCTTTGTCCAGAGGAGGGGGGGCAGGCCGTGAGATTCTCCCTTCCACAACAGCAGGTCTATTGATGTGGTGCTTGCTCCAGCCTTCTTTAGGCAGCCATATTGATGAGGTATCATGGTTGTAGCTTCTCAGACATTTCTAGAGGACAAACTTCCCATCTGGTGTCCTGGTCCTCTGGCTCTTAGAATCTTGTCACCCCCATGTTTACAATGCTCTCTGACTTGGATGTGAGGGTTCAGCCCCCTACACACCACAGTCAGTTCTTTGCTTCTGAGCACTCACTGTTTTCTGTAACGGTCTCCATCTGCTGCAAAGAGAAGAGTCTTTGATGAGGAGTAAGAGATAAACGTATCTATGTGCATAAGGATAAGCATGTGGAATGTCCTTCAGGGATTATGCTGCTCTAGTGAAGTGTTGGCAGTAGTCTTTCCACCAAGATCCTCACATGACCTCATGTGCTATGCTGGGAGCTAGGTTTCCAGTTTCAGACATGATTTTTCTCCTGATGATAGGTCTTAAGTCCACTTGCATAGTTGTTGTTTACTGTCAGGACAAACACACACACACGCACGCGCATGTGTGTATCACTACTATATCCTTTGGAGTGTCCTTTTGGGGCATCTTACCATGATGGTCATTACTGTGGTTCATAGACATCATACCTGGGTTCAACTATTGGTTGCGTCTTTCTTGCTTGCATAGACCCTATCTGGATGAGAAAAGTTAGTTCTCTGACAGGAGACTTTTACCCCCAATCCAGCTCAAGTCTTCCAGGTCCTGAGTATGAAGTAAGTACGTAGTGTCACATGGTGTCTTGATTAGTCAGGACTTACCTTCAACTTCTGGAAGGAAAACAAGGACCGTATCAATAGCCCTGACCAAAAACCAAAAGGTTATTTCTCATGACTAGAACTGAAGTTTATGTTAGCTTGGGAGGGAGCATTATCAGCTCAAATGGCATAACTCATTTTTAAACTATATGTATTATATATCATATGCAATAAACAATTATATACAATATATTTAATTTTTATATTAAATATATTTATATATAGTTATATAGTATTGCATTACATATATTATATATTGCATGTTATATTTTACATATTACATGTTATATACTGTATATTGCATATTATATGTCATATATCATTGTATATTGTATATTACATACTATATATACTCTATTGTATATTATATACATATTTTATATTATATTGTATATTTTATATTGCATATTACATTTTATATATTACGTAATAAGTAATATATCATATATGTGTATGTCTGTGTGTAGAGTTACATGTATCATATGTAATCTTAGATAAATAAGGAATAATAAGATATCTTACAGTCTTTTCAAGCATTATTAGTGTTGTTTTCCTCCCCTCCCCCTCTTCTTCTACACTTACCTCCTTACCCTTTCAGCATAATCTTTTTAGTTCCACCCATCTACCTCTAAATTTCATTACTTCATTTTTCTTCACAGCTGTGTAGATGACCACATTGTCACTATCCACTTGGCAGTTGAAGGTCATTAGTTTTTTTCCATTCCTCATTATCTGTGAACTTTTTTTTCTATATAATTATATGAAAGAAGGTACTTTAGGCAGGAGTGCTGAAGTGCTGAGGCCTAGGAGGATATGAAGAAGGCGATGCCCAGCCCAGTCTTCCACCCTACAGGACAGATCACTAACAGGAGTAGAGGGTTGGGTCATGAGCCGGGAAGGGCCATAACCCATGGCCCATGAAGGGAGATGGTGCTAAGATGCATAGGGAGGGGAAGTTTTATGGAATGCAGGCTAAGAATGAGGTTTCAGGATCAGAATGGAGAAATTTATCTTGTTTTATTACTGTGGAATGAACCTAGAGCCTCAAATGTAATGAGTAAGTCTGGTGTCTTTGAGCTACCCCCCAGTCCTCAGACTAGGAGATTTAACTAATATAAATAATAATTTCACCATGGTTTTAAGCTTGGAAACTTCTGCCCTTCAAATATGGTGTCTGTCTTCCAAGATAGTGTGATCACGAAACTCAGTCATCCCGGGTCACTAATCTAACTTTCTGAAGGAGCGCTTTGGCAGTGTCAGAATCTTAAGATCCACCATTGACTTGCCCCAGACTTCAGTCCCAGCTTCCTCTCAGACCCTTCATTAGGTCTTGTTTGTGTTTTCTGGTTCGTTCTGACTCCTCCCTTCCTAAACCTCTGGACCAGCTCCCTTCCTTATACCTGAGCCACTTCATTAATACCCTTACCCACATCTGTGCTCAAAGAGAGCTTCTAGCCACAGTTTCATTCTGGAAACCGTTTTTGTATTAACCTCTCCCAGATACCATTGAAGACACATTGCTTTAATTTTAACTAATACGCAGAATCACAAAAGTTAAACATTCTGGGGTCAATGTGCGATATATGTATACACCGGGTGATGTCTAAATCGGGGTGAATGCCTTTATATTTTCAGCCATCTATCATATCTGTGGTAAAAACTATTTTTAAAACCCTACAGCCTTTTGAAATGCACAGCATATAATCATTATCTGTCATCATCGCTCTGTGCTGGGATGCCCTAGAGCTTTTCGCTTCCGTCTGGTTGTAATTTAGTGCCTGATGATCAACCTTTTCCCATGACTCATCTGTTCGCAACTATGGAAACCACCGTTTATTCTCAGCTTCTCTGAAATCGGCATCACTACATTTCATGATGGGAGAGGTCACTCGGGTCTTCTCTTGTGCCCTCCCCTCACCCACTTAATATGATGATGCCTAGTTCTATTCAGTTATCACCAACAACATTGTTTAACATTTTTGGTGAATGAGTAATATCCCATTGAGTGCAAAGACCACATTTTCTTTATCTGTTCATCGATTGATGGATACTTGCGTTGTTTTCAATTTTTGGATGTTAGGGATAGAGCCATAATGAGCATGAGCAGATATCTACTCAATATGATTATTTCCTTTAACAGATGCGCCTACAAGTGGAGCAATAGCATTTCCTTAATTCCTCTGTGCCAGACACAGTGCTAAGCACTGTACTTCCCATTGTTTTTAATGACAATTTCAGACAGTAGGTGCTATGATTATTCCTGTTTATACAAATGCAAAAAGAAAGAAGTGGTCTTGGGTTTTATAAAATGTGACCCAAGTAGGAAGGCTCAGCTCCAAACCCAAGTTGGTAACCCTGTGTCCTAAGGCTATGAGACAATGACAGTCAGACCCCAAGACATCAGCCTGGATGGATTATAATGGAATTAGAATTATTCCTATTGGGCAGGTATTGACCCAAGAATTTAAAGACACGACAGGGCTAGATTCTGTTGCACTAAGTAGTTCTGATGGGCAGACTGTGAGTGTTTCTTGGCATTTGGATCTGCAGAGATCCTGGTACCTCCTGGGTAGAGCCTTATCTGCGTTGTGCTCATGAACATGCCAGCTGCCCTCGCTCTCCTGCCCTCGCTCTGCCCTCTCCACAGGACATGGCGTTACTATCCCTAGTTCAACACTGTCAGTCAGTTCCACTGCATGAAGACACCCTTACCCAGGCTTATGACCTTTATTCAAGGACCTCTATCTAACACTTAGGGTGTCGTCACTGGTTCTGTAGCTGAGCGCCATACAGTGACTCTTCATCTGGCTCCCAGGGCCTGTCGAAGTATCCCCCCAACCCCTATCTGTCAAAGATAAGGGAAGTAAAGCTCATAGCTGTTGCTGTATAATTTAAAAAGGGCACGACCTGTTCCTGCCTTGTCACTGCTCCACGCTAGGCCCCTCGGACCTGGGTGGTCACTCCCTGGCATTAGTTCTGGCACCATAGGGACATAGAACTAGCATTAATTTATCTCAGTGGTGGCTAGCTTCAGTGTGGCACCACACCACGTTAGCCTAGCTATCTTCTAGCCCTAGGGGTCTCTACATTCCCATTGCTAGTCTCCCTGGCCAGCCCTAGCCAGCCGGGAACTCTGTTCCCAGCTACCCAAGTAATATCAAGACTCAACAAACTGTAACCCAACAACCAGATTTATATGTTAAATACTCAGTGTACAATACATCCACTCAATAAACTTACAACAAATTGATAAGGATACAAACCGCCCATCTAGATAAGATATAATTTGCTCATCTAGACATACAAAATCCTGTACACATCCATCTCTTAAGAATATTCATAACAACTTGTAAATGTGTGAGAAAAATCTTAACATCTACCTGCCATGTTCTTTCAGCTGCCCCCTCTCCTAGCTCCAGTCTCCTCCACCTCTCTAAAACTTTCCTCCAGCCCATCCTTCCTTCTTGTCCAATGACAGCCTCATTCCATCCCATACCTGACTTCACCTGCATAATGACATCAACCTACACATAGCTGTGATGGGAGTTTCCTGCCCACAGGTCATCTGGAGCACCTTCAGTTTACCAAGGCCTAGAATCAACAAACATGCAAGGTACACACAGTAAGTGCTCAATACTATGTGTAATGCACACATTGAGTACGAGATCTGTTTAAACCTCTTATCAAAACAATTTAAAACTCTCAGGAATTAACGCTTTTCAAACCTGCGTCACCCTCTTCAATCCCTGCCTACCAGTATTCCCAGAGCAGATAAAACTACTTGTCCAAATGTCTTCATTTTACATTGTTTTCCTGTAACATTTTGAAGGTAAGATGCATTCTGGTAGAATACAAGTGGATTTTGCCTTATCCAGTCATCAATAGGATACCATGCTGTGGCCGAGGACCATTTCTTCCCTAGAAACTCGTGATACTTCTCCTTAGAGAAATAAAGTAAGGGGTGTTAAGAGGCAGTGTGCTTTATAAGTAGCATCTCATTTTATTATTATAATACTTAAAACCAAGTGCTTTTTGTATTCTTGTTTTACCAACCATCAAAGAGGAGACAGAAAGGTTCCATTATTTCTTCCTGCATGTGTACAGCTAGTAAATAGGAGACTGAAATTTGAACTCAGGCACCATAGCTTAGAACTTCTTTTTTAGACACTCAATTAATGAGTGAGCAGCACAAACCCTACTGTATATCAGGCATGCTTTTTGGACCTAATAGGGAGTCAATGAGTGTGTACTTAATGATTGTGCTGGGTGAGTGGTCAATCAAGGTATTCATTGGCTGACGCATGAAAGTGCACTCATGTCTTAATGGCAGTTGAGTCATTTTGATTTAAAAAAAAATGAGTTCCCTAAGGCAGCCACTTTTAGTTTTCCAATTTGACATGCTGTACCAATTCATCCTCAATTAAAAGAAAGCAATTGCCAAGTGCCTGGGAAATAGTCAATTATTGTCTGTGTTGCCCAGCTTCAAGAATCAGAGTTCTCGAATCTGCAAAAACAGTAAAGAAGAAGACATAGAATTCTATTTCAGCTGCCTTTGAAGTGCTGGCTGGGTATTATTGACTGTATTGTAATTTAAATTTTGGAGTCTTAGAATTTCAGATCTGGATGAGAATTTTGGATTATCTGTGCCAACTAGCTACCTCATGCCAGAAGCATTCATACACACAACATTTTAAAAATAAAATCTTTGACAAATATTCCCCTAACATTTGCATAGCATCAATAGAGTTAGTGATGGCTTTTTTTCACAGTGCTATATAGCAAATGAGCCTATGGCCAGTATAACATTAGGATAGCTAGCCAATGGAGTCCTGAAGCAGTCAATATACTCTTTCTTCTCATGCCTGTGTTTCAGGGATCTGTTTTGCCTCATTATCAGCACAGTTCATGTACATATTATTTCATATTAACTCTGTTCCTCTAAAGCAGAGGTCAGCAAATATTATCTCCCATCTGGCCTAGCTCCTCTTGCCAAAGCTCAAGTTTTCTCGAGGCACAGAACACTTGCTCTCTTGTGTCCTGTTTGTTTTAGGGTTTTGTTTCTTGTGTTGTGTTATTGTATCTGTGGTGCCTAGGGTTGAAGCCTGAGCGATGTGGACGATGAGTTCCAACACTAAGTGTGTTATAGTGTCTGGGGCTCTTTGATTTGTCCGAAAGGGCCAAATGAGGCAGCCACAACAGAGATGGATGGCATTGTCAAGAAAGGCTAAGTCATTGTTATCTGACAGTTTGAGAAACGTCTATCAATCTGTGCTCCAAAATACCACAGCTCCTCATGTGTCTTGCCCTTTTTCTCATTTGTTTCTGAATACACTCACTGTGCATCCTAACCGAGGTTGCTGTTGCTGTAAAGAAACATCGTGAGTAAAGGTTTATTTACTTTATTTAGTTATTCGTCACTGTTTATCACTGAAGGAAGTCAGCACAGGAACTCAAGCAGAGCAGGAAGCTGGAGGCAGGAGCTGATGCAGAGGCCTTGGAGGGATGCTGCTTATTGACTTGCTCTCCATGGCTTGGCAGTCTGCTTTCTTACAGCACCTAGGACCACCAACCTGAGGTGATCCCACCCTCAATCAACTGAGTCCTCACCCATCAATTACTGATTAAGAAAATGTCCTATAGGTTTGCTTACCGCCTAATCTTATAAAGGCATTTTGCCAATTGAACTACCCTTCTCTCAGGTGACTCTCGCCTGTCTCAAGTTGACATAAAACGAGCCAGCACAACTGACCCCTTGTCGATTGGACACACAAATACATCGTCACTGTTAAACCACAACTGTTCCTTTCTTGTTCTTTCCCAATTACACATTAATAAAGACATCATAATATAAAACAACTTTGCAAGCTTAAAAAATGCCCCACAGCCTTACAAAGTCAAACATCTGTAAAAGTTGTATCTTTTAAAATCCAAAGTCTTGGCTTAAAAATCCCCCAACATTTTATGAGTTTAAAGCCTCAATCATGAGCGTCTGTAAAATCAGAAATAAATATTGTATCTCAAGAGGGTAGAGCCAGGGCACAGCCACAATGTGAACCAAGCAAAACCAAACTCCAACTGTGTAAATAACTCACTGTCCAGGGTCTGGGATTTACTCATAATCTTCCGGGCTGCTCCAAGGATCTTGGGTCACTTCTCTGGCTTTGTCCTCTGCAGCACACAAAGCTTGTCTTCTAAGCTCAGGCTGATCCCACTCCACTGCTACCGCTGTTCATGGTGGTCATCCCAAGGTATTAGAATTTCCAAAATGCTGAGATCTTCTGCTGCAACTGAGCTGTACTTTTACCAGTATCCTCCTGAGCTCTTTTCGTGGTGCTAAGCCTTAATTTCTCTTCATGACCCTTCAATTCTTGCCCTTCAGCTGCTACCTGCACTCTCACCAATGGGCTCTCCTGATTTCTCACAGTACCAAGCCTTGCTGCTCTGTTTGTAGTCACATGCAAGTAGGATTTGTTGAAAGGAGCCAAAGCAAGAGGATCACAAGTTTGAAGCCAGCCTGGGCTACATCCTTCTATATCTTCAAAACTAGGAGTGCCTAGTGTAAGAGTCACTGCCGAGTTCAGCTGCCTGCAGGAGGTACAACATTGGCTGCCTCTGGTGTACAAGCTGAAACTTGTGCTAAAACTGAGGAAATACTTCTCAGAAGATGTCATCTCAATGATGCTGCTCTCTCCTTAATCACTGCTAATTTCTTAGTTCCAGGTAACCAACGTCATTTGTCTCAGTAATTCAGTTTTAACTTCAGTGGTTCTGATCTCTTGTTAATCACAGTTGACTCTTCACATTCAGCTGTCCAGAAACCGCAGAATCTTAATTCAAAATAACTGATAAACCCAGATAGAATCTTTAAGCGTCCCTCTGAAACTTCACAAGCTGGGACTCCATCATCAACATTTTCATCTTCCAAGCTCCTAACAGAACAACTCACTGAACTGTCAAACTCAATACTTTTTCTAGCCCAAAGTTCCAAAGTCCTCCCATGATCCTCCCAAACTCAACATAGACAGGTCTTTCCCATCAATATCGCCCCACTACCAATTTCTGCCCTAGTTAGGGTTACTGATGCTGCATCTGTAACACCATGAGCAAAGCCACTTCAGAAGGAAAGGTTCATTTGACTGTGTCTCATCATCACTGTTCATCACTGGAGGAAGTCGGGACAGGAGCTCAAACAGAACAGAAGCCAGGAGACAGGAGCTGAGGCAGAGGCCCTGGAGGGGTGCTGCTAGCTAACTACTTTCTTATAAAACCCAAAACCACCTGTCAAACTCACCCACAGTCGGCTGGCCTCTCCAGATACGTCACTGAGAAAAAGCACTATCGTCTTGCCGACAGCCTGCTCTTATGGACAGGTACTTTCTCAGTAGCCTCCCTACTCTCAGATGACTCTAGCTTGTATCAAATGGACATATGATGATCCTTCATACCATGTTACCTGAAATTTTTGACATGATTGTGGTAGCTTGAAGGACATGAATACAAAGACTACACACAGGGCTTGACTATCTTCTTATAATGTTTAATAACTGCCCTCCCCCCGCACACACACATACACATAGAGACATGCATGCTACTATCTAAAGCTGATTGGCTAGGAAAAGACAAAGACTTCTCTGTTTTGTTCTACAGAAAGTCGAATGCCACCATTTGCCCTCGGGGTATAGATGTCCTAGTTAAGTCATCATGTGCTTCCGAAAAGATGCACAGCAGTACAGTTAATGACTACTGAAGATACTAGAGTTACATGTATTAATGACTTTGAAAATTAAGCAGATATCCTTTCCTTCAGTAAAATTTTCTCCATAATAGTCATTACTTATCATTTCTCCCCTGGCTGCCTCCTGGACAACTATAGTAATTCCCTTCAAGATTTCACAAAAGGCTGATTTCTTGCTACTCCTTCTAGAAACTCTCTGGTCTTCTTCCTGCCTCTTGTATCCTCCTTGGAGTATTTCCTAGATGTCAGAGCTGGCTTCCTTGGCTGTAAGTAAGTATCCTGGAGCCCCTCGTTGAGGCTTTGCTGAGACATCCCTAGTCCAAGCTTATGCTTTGTGAGTGTCTGAGTCAGGGATGGGAGTAGTCATGCCCTTTACTGGAATGTACTTCACAACAGCAAGAACTGAGTCCAGCTGGGTCACCACTGCCTTTACTGCTTTCTGAGTCATTATTAGCTTAACAAAAACATGAAACACGAGTTTCCTGAAAGTATTGAAATGGCAAGAGATTTTAATATATATTCATATCTCTTGGGATCCTTCATCCAACCTAGTGAATGAAGGTAGCGTGTGTTTACGCCATAACTGACTCCACGTCGCTTCATAAGCTTCCGCCTAGGTACTGTGTTTGTGTGCCCCTAAGCTATGGTGACATGAGGACGTAGTGTGTCAACAATGTGAATGAAACTGACTTAGAAAACTTGGAAAATAGGAGCTAGCCATCTGTAAGCTTGCATGTATAGTACTTCGAAACACATTAAGAATAGGAAGCTTGCCACGGTTTTCCTTTAAACCCAAATTCTCTAACAGTTTCCCCCTGCCTCTACCTGCAAAACATCATGCTGATAGCTTTTTCTTATTTGGAACGTATCAAAGGACATCCTCATTTTCTTGTGCAGCTTGCAGTGGGCAGTAATTGAGCTGTTGCGCCCCTGTCGCCTTTCATCAGAGATCGATTAACTATTTTTGGAGTCACACCTGTGCTTAGGGATGGTCATTGATTGCAGATACCTCCGTCTTCTCCCTCCATTTCCAAACCCAAAGAAGCCTTCTCACTCTGTGAGCAATTCTTGTCAGGAGTTTCTCCTGAGTTTATTCTAGAGTACAGAGTACAGTGTTTCAGTGGGAAATTTGTGGGCATTTGGGGAAACCACAAGAAAGAAAAAAATAAGAAAATAAATAAATATAAACTACTTTACTTCTTTATTTAAGTGTTTCTCAATACTTTATGCCATTTTAATTCATTTGGGCTCATTTAAACGCCTTGGTCTACTATGGCCCAAATGGCCAGGTCTTGCATCTGTTTCTAACTTGGTCATTGGCTCTGACCTCAAGCATATGTTTCACCCTCCACTCTGATGGATGCTGACTGCCCTGGGAGGGGACAATTTGGGGGCTTTGCTAACATCATGTGTCCATTTCCTGATTGCCCTGCCAGCTTTAACCTTTAAGAACCCACTCATCTTGGTGAGGACTCAGCCCTTAGTTGCAGTGGTTCCCACCCAGCTGTTTCTCCTCCACTCATTTGACTATCAGGGGACCCTTCCAGAGCATTTAGAAAACAGGAAATGGTATATAAAGGCTAAGTGTGCAGTCGTGTATTCATGTGAAAGCAGCAGTTGTAGGAGGTAAATCATCACCTACAGGGACGCAGAATGCTCTCGATGAACTCAGTGGCATTCTCCAGGGGAAATATTGTGTAGCTAACAAAGAGAGGGGAATTCTATTAAAAGCAAGGCTTATCTCAAATCTGAAATGCTTTTGAAAAACCTCAGCCTTATTGTAGGTGATTGTATTCTGCGATTTCTCTTGACAGATGAGTGGATTTTTATGTGATTTATGTCTTATAAAATGAGTTTTCTCTATGTTTCTTTTCACGTTGACTCGATCGTTTAAGTTGATTGAATATGCCAAAAAAATGTGGTTTGGATTGTGGCTTTAATTTCTTTGTCTGTCTTTTAGCTCTTATCTTCAGGAGTCCTAATTCACTATTACCTCAGAAGAGTCATTAGCAGTACACAATATTGTAATGTCTAGTTTCCTGTTTTGGAGCAAATACGTGATCCTCAAGGCTAGGTTCGGTTGTGTTTCTTCGATAACATGTTTAACTATGAGAAATCATTCTCACTGCCTCACTGGTCAATGAACCCATGTGGTCTTCAGCATTGACTGACATTTTTATTCCACAGATGTACTAATCGAATAGGAGCTTCTGCATATACCTGTCTGCTATCCTTTTTCTAAAGTCAGAATCTTCCTTTACCTGGGCTTCTCTTGTCCCTGTTACCCTTATGCCAACCCCGACACATTTTTGCAAAAAGTTTGACTAATCACTACTGGTAATCAATGACTATTCCTGGGACAAGTCCCTGGCTGATTGAGCAAATAGCATTTATTTTCACTCACAGGATTGGAGTATTTGCTGTCCCACACAAGGGATCTTTTTGCCTCCATGATAAGAAATAGAACTCAAAAGTAAAGAGATGGTAAGCCTTTCAGATTAAAACCATCAGTTGAAATAAGTAAAAGACTGAAGGAAAAGGGGGGAAGCATTTGCCTGCATAGGAGGACTGAATAAGTCCTTTTATTGGATTGCCAGGGTAATCCACGTCTGGTCATTTTCCCATTAATCCTGTGGGCATAAAGGTTTTTTCCAGAGTGGTTGATTGGTTGGTTTGACATGTTTTTGCCATGTAGTCCAAACTTGCTTCAAATTCACAATCCTTCCACATCCTCTCAAGTGCTAGGAACACAGGCAGAGAGAGAGAGAGAGAGAGAGAGAGAGAGAGAGAGAGAGAGAGAGAGAGAGAGAGAGGGGGGGGGGGGAGGAACAGAGGGAAGGAGGGTGGGAGAGAAAACTTGGAAACTCTTCTTTTCATGCTCCAGTGAGTCTCTTTCTTATGTTAGACAGGATCACTAGTCAGTCCATCTTTGGGAACTCGAAGTTGTCATGCGCACTGGCCTGGTTTGTGTCCTTGCAAGGGCAGATGTGAAGAGGAAAGAGGAAAGGGTGTAGCTTGTTCTAGGCATCCCTGATAAGGAAGGGACCCTGCTTTTGCTATACTGGACACCCTGAGAGGTCAGGTCCTGCCTACTTTGGTTTGATTGGCTCCATTGCTTATTTGCCTGTACAACCTGACACATTGTGGTCAGGAATCCATGGCAAGCAAACCTGCCCATCTTATAGCTGGTTAAGTAGAGAAAAAAGGAATGTCTGGGATTCCTATCTCAAAGTCAAGGCTACACCCCCACTGACAGCATCCCCATTAGCCCCACATAGCACCTTGGTCTTGGTCTCAGCCTTAGCCTCCTGAGGTTTGATGGTCATTCCAAATGCTCGTTATAGCAGTAGGAAAATTTCTGTTATACTGAGAAGGAAGATATGACATGATGACCTGTTTCCTTGTGGAAAAGTTACTATTTTGTTTTTGTTTTTGCTTTTGCAAAGGCATTATACACTTCCTATTTTCTGTGATACACAAGAACATCCTTGTTGTGGACTGTATGTGGCCATGTGCATGACTTTGGGTAAGCTCGAGGATTCGTGGTCCCCGTTGCTGGTGGGAGTTGCCACCATGCAAGTCATTGCCACTTGAGTGGCTTCCTCTCATCCTCCAAGTTCCTTGGAAATGCCTATGGGTATTATACTGCTCTAGACCAGATCACCAGGAATCCAAAAATATTGTCATGCCAATTAGTGACCTTAAGGTAGAATGGACAGGCTGCTGCTCTAAGTGTGGAAAGAGTGAGGCAAGGGAAACGTGTTTTCTGGAGATTGAGTCATGCGGCCTTTGACTCCCCCTTGAAGGATGTTCCCATCTCCCCTGAGGGAGGAGAATGCCATTAATCTGGAACAGCTGCCTCAGAAGGGCTTATCGTCTTTCAGAAGTTGCCTTTGAAAAGTTTCTTTGATAGTTATATATCAAGGCTTCTCTGATTTGGACTGATCTTTTTTTTTTAATGTATAGCAGCACCACATATATAACCACTTTGGGGTTGCTGTTGGGAAGGACACACCAGACTGGTGCTAAGTCAGAGGATAAGGCATTTTATTCACGCAGCTATAATTCCCTACAAAGATGCTCAAAACTCACATTCTTATATTAAGATCACAGAATAATCAACGATATAGGGAAACATATCCAATTATCCATTTATTTATAGCACACACACACAGAGAGAGAGAGAGAGAGAGAGAGAGAGAGAGAGAGAGAGAGAGAGAGAGAGAGAAAGACAGAGAGAGAGACAGAGAGAGGGAGAGAGACAGAGACAGAGAGGGAGAGGGAGAGAGAGATGCACACATGTACATGCACACACACACACACACACAGAGAGAGAGACAGAGACAGAGAGACAGAGAGACAGAGGGAGAGAGAGATGCACACACACCTGCATGAAGGCACACACACACACACACACACACACACACACACACACACACACACACACCACTCCATTGGGACATCTATATAATTGAAGCAAATAGGTAAAGGGATGTTGTGACTGCGCAGTGCATATTGTTAAACGGTACGTTTGTGCACAGTATCTAACAGGTTAACTCTGAGATGGATCATAAATGAGCTTTGCATTTTCCTGGGAGTTGTGAGCGTGTCCGTTGTCCCTATATAACTGTGAGTAAATGAGTTTGTGTGGGGCTGATATCCCTGGTGCTATACTTAGGAGCACTACCAAGTTATCCCAGGGATGGAATGTTTAATAATGAAATCCACTGTCTCCAACTTTGCAGGGACTTTTATTTATTTTGTAATATGCTTTCCCAGCCTGACCCATGAGAGGGTTCGCTTTACAAGACTAAAGCTGTGTCCCTGCTCGACACAGGCTCTGCCAGCCAGGTGCTTCAGATAGCAAGCTTCCAGCTACGAGTCTGGACCAGCTGTGCTGGGATTGATTCCTGCCACACAGGAAACAACACTGAAAGCCAGAACTAGGTCAGAAAACTGCCTCCCTCATCCACTTATGCCAGCTCCAGCTTGTGTCCTCATTTCCTGCATTGCTGACGCCTGTTCCCTGTCCGATTTGGTCCCAGTCATGTGGCCTCAGTCTCGCTGGCCCTATAGTGGTTTGTAAGCGTTCGCCTTGTGGCCGGAACACTGCTCTCTACTTCAGAATGTTCTTGGTTCCAGACTAAGACAGAGCAGCCCATTCTTAGCCAAGGAATAAGGCAGTCAGCATCCATTCTCACTACATTCACATCTTTGCTCGACTTCTCCCAACATCCCTGTGATTAGGATTCATGCCCCATGTCCTAAACTATTTTACTTATGGACTGATTAGTTTATCATTGCCCACAGCTCACCTTTGCTGGGATTAGTGTGATCCTCCTGGCCAAACATGGACACGTAAAGCTGCTTCTTAGACTCTGGTCTTAGTCAGGTTTTCTATTCCTACACAAAACATCATTCTGACCAAGAAGCAAGTTGGGGAGGAAAGGGTTTATTCAGCTTACACTTCCACATTGCTGTTCAACAAAGGAAGTCAGGATAGGAATTCACACAGGGTAGGAACCTGGAGGCAGGAGCTGATGCAGAGGCCATGGAGGGATGTTACTTACTGGCTTGCTTCCCCTGGCTTGCTCAGCCTGCTCTCTTATAGAACCCAGGACCACCAGCCCAGGGACATCACCACCCACACTGGGCTCTTCCCCCTTGATCACTAATTGAGAAAATGCCTTACAGCTGGATCTCATAGAGGCATTTTATCAAGGGAGGCTCCTTTCTCTATGTTAACTCCAGCTTGTGTCAAGTTGACACACAAAACCAGCCAGTACAGACTCCACTATCCCAGCCCTTTCTGTACAGCTAAACACTGAGCCTGGATACGGGGGTCATATTGGTTGGATCTCAGCAATCCGGAGTTACATAGGCTGAAACTGTTCTTCCTTCCCTAATACTAAAATGTGCCTCTCCTTTGTCGGATTTCTCTGCGTCTGAACAGACTCAGCTCAGGCATTCTTCATTCTTTACTGGGTCTACTGTGGTCTCTCCTCTTACCCATGAGGTAGGATGCATGCCCTTTCTCCGGACCATCAGAAGGCCTGTCACAAATGTCAGACATGCACTCTCGTGAATTACAATTGCCTGCATGAATAATCATCACCCACTTCCAGAGTCTGTGGGCCTCACAGAGCTAACAGAGTGCCTAGCGCTGTATGCAAGCACTTAGGTTTTTCAGTGAGCGAATGAATCCCAGACTTGTGTTTCTGCATCCTCTATCTGTCATGACTAATCCATTCCCTTGTTCCTTGCTCCTGTGTACAAACCCTCAAGGTCCATCCCACTCTGCCATTTTTACTCACTGGCGTCTGCACATAAGCTATGACATCATACCACCAACCTGGACCTAACCTTTGTGTTGCCCTTCAATTCTGGCCAGTGGTGGATGGTCGCCAAGAAAATCCATTAAAGTTTCTACTGGTTTTGACAATGGCTGGAATCCTGGGACAGACACATAGCATTTGTTTTGTTTTTATTTTTATTTTTTGCTTACAGACAGGAAATAATTCGATTCTCATAAACTCCCAACCCCAGAGAGAAAATGCTGAGTATATCGACCTTCCTTCTTGATCAAAAAGTACAAAGGATTGGATGACTTGCCTTTAATACCTTTAATGGTGATGAATGAGCTGGTGAGATATTTTATGGTGAAGGGTTTCTGTAAATTCAAGACCATTGTTTGAAAATTGAGCTGAGTATGGTGTCAGCTAAGATCCACACTGTGCCCAGATCGAGAGCTCTTCCGAGCCTATGAGTCAGACACACCGACCCGCCATTATGTCATGGCCTCAGGCTGTCTGCTGTGACTTTCTTTCCCTCGGAACATCAAAAATTTAATATTCAGAGTGATTTTGTGTAAGTAAGGCATACATTCCTGCCTTTAGAGACAGGAGAGTTATTCAAACACTTTCCCCAATAACTCTATGTCCTTGTAGGATTTCTGTGGGGATAGCATCACCAAAAAAAGGGTTCCTTTGTGAACAGCATTCTGTTATGCTCAAAGTCTCTGCGGGAAGTTGAGATCAGAAGAAAAGTGTGAGAGAAGGGGCTGGTGGTGGGCCTCAGTGTTTCTATGCACAGAGTACTTGCTGACCAAGTTGTAGCCAAGTTTCCCTAAGTCTTTTGGGCCTTGTTCTGTTCAGTCAGCAGCTCCAGCTACCTCTGCGGAGATTAAAGAGCAGGTCAGCTTGTCTAACAGTTCTGCCCAGTTGGATGCTTAGAATCACATCTCGATAATGAAGCGAGCCACCGGGGAGGAGGGTCACATTTTAGATCCCACTGCTGGAATGTCCTTTCTGACCTACAAGCTGACTATATTCTAACAAACGTACGTTTTAGGCTTTCCTTTCTTTTTTCTGCCCTCTTCTGTGTTTCCTCATACAAACAGTGAGAGCCTACGGAAGGACCTCCCTCTCCCTCCCACTAGGCATCTGGTTTCCTTTTCCTGTATTCAAATTAACAGTCAACTTAATCCTCTCACCCCAGAATTCCTGAACTTGGGCTATAAGGAAAGAAGGAGCCTGAAATCTGACCTCTCCGAGCACTAGAACTCTCAGCCCCTCTTGCACCAGCTTCCTACTTAGACTGCTCTCTTAAGCTACCTATCTCTCCCTTCCCACACTGCCACAAGGGAGAAAGGGGCAGGGGGATGGTTTTCAATAACATTTATTGGTATGGATCTGAAATGCAAAGTGGAAGAGGAAAAAGAGCCCCCAACAGGTCGCTCAATCACAAGAGGCCAGCACTAAGCACAAGTACATAGAAGCACTACTTAGCGACCGCTGAGGAGTTTCACACTCACAGGGGTATTAGGAGAGTAGAGCTCTTCTCTTCTTTCCCATGTTCCTGACTAGGGCCATGGTTCACCCTGGGAATGAAGGACTGCCATTGTTTCTTGTTTCTTTCAGTCCCATTTCATTCTAGGTATGGGTGGGGGGAGAGACCCTCATTTGTAAGACATAAGTTCATCCTAGGAATAGATAGCATCCCAAGAAGGTAAGGTCTGGGTCACCCTCCCCCAGATTATTGACACTGGAGGCTTCACCTCCAGAAAGGACACCAAGAAAGAAAGAAAGAAAGAAAGAAAGAAAGAAAGAAAGAAAGAAAGGAAGAAAGAAAGAACACACAGACAGACAGACAGATAGACAGACACACACACACACACACACCCCAGAGACCACCTCTGGGAAAAGCAACCCCTAAGTCCTGCAGCATTGAGAAGTGTACATCGGAGTGCCCAGGAAAGGAGATGATGATGGGTCTCAAGGATGAACTTCACAGCTCTGCCAGAGGGAACTCACTTTATTTAGAGCATGGAGAACTCCATGCCCAAGGATGTTGTCAAAAGCTGTGAACATCTTTGTGGGGAGCAATTAAGGAGGCACTCAAGGCCTTTTGATGTAAACAGCAGAAAGCAAAACAGCAGGTCAAGCAGCTCAAGGGAGAGTACAGTGCAAAGAGAGAGCCGCAAGAGCCTCCTAGGATCCTATACCCCCCTCTCCCTCAGTCTGGAGGCTGTTTGCTGTGCTAGGCTGTAGTCACAGAGGTGAATTAGGACACAGTACAACCAGCCTAAAAGCCTGTCTAAGACACACACACACACACACACACACACACACACACACACACACACACGTCAGTCAGCACAGGGCAGGATGCTCAGTGGTGTTAGAGTTTAATCACCAAAATCTGAAGCATTAGCTACTCCCAGCCAGAGACAACATCTGGAAGGTAAATGAAGAAACAGACTTATGATATCTGCTTGAAAGTCTGCAAACAGGCATAGGACTGTGCCTTCTCAGTGGGCACTGGAGATGAAAATCCAACCTAGAAGTGAAAGAGGAAATCCAGGCTAGCACTTCCTGTCAAGTAGAGGTGAGCACAGAATTATTTAAACTGTGATAACAATCAGTAAGGTGTTTATAGATCATACAATAATGAATGACAAGGCACGTGGTTGAGAAATTTTTCTGTAATACATGTCCAGTATGCTGACCGAAGAAAAATCTCTAGGTAGCCAGACTACAGGATAGGAACAAGCTGGGTACTGTGGTGCGTACCTATAATCCTAGTGCTCAAGAAGCAGAGATAAGAGGGCCGTGAGTTCTAGGACAGCCTGGACTATATTTTAAAACCTGAACCAAAGGGGTGGACAGATATTAGCCTGTAAGCAAGAGGCTACCTACTAGTGCCAGGGGATGGGCCTCTAGCCACTGAACACATAGATTCCAACGACAACGCTACCAACTCTGAAGAATAGAAAAGATGAAAATAGATTTGCTACCATGAGTTATCCAAAAATGTCAAGGCTTCAACAAAACTTGAAGACATGCAAAGAAATGGGGACATGTGACCGACCCCATGTTAGTTTTCTAGGTGTGCAATACAAAGCACCAGAGATTGGGTGGCTTAAAGAACAGAAATGATTTTCTTAAAAATCTGGAGAGTATGGCTGTGGAGATGGTTCAGCCAATGAAGGCTAGGCTCACAATCAAAACATCAAAATTCTGGATCCTCTCATTCCAAGATCAAAATGTCAGCAGAACTGCTTTCCTAGGAAGGCTGCATGGGTATCTTATTCACTTCCTGTGGGCATCTTCATGTATTTTTACCCTTGTATCTTACTGGCTTAGAGAACAAGCCAATCAAATCATTTGACCTTAGTGACCTTCTTAAAACCCCTGTGTACAAATTCAGTTTCATTCTGAGGTACTGAAGGTAAGTACTTTAGCAGATAAGTTTTTGTCTGATACAGGTCCACCTATAACAGAAACACCAGCAGAATAAAGGTGGGAAATGCCTTCTTTTTAAAGGCAGAGTTTCAGGTAACTTGGGCTTGCCTCTAACTCACTTATATAGCCTCAGCTAGGTTAGAATTCCTGATCTTCCTGCCTCTGCCTTCTGAATGCAGAAATTACAGGTAGACATCAATATGTTCAGTTTAGAAAATTCCCTTTGAAAGAGCCTAAATGGCTATTCTAACAGACTCTCTCATCAAACAGTTACTATGAACATTTTCAATGAACTAATGTAGATCATTCCTGAAAGAATAAAATGTATGAAGGCGATGTCTCATTAAATGAAGAAAACCAGGCACAAGTGAGCATATGACCAAGGGGGCTCAAAAGGAAAGTTTGAGCTCCCAAAAGACAGAGAACTTGAAATTAAATGTGCAAAGATTGTGTAGTAATTTAATAATAAAAACATGAGAGAAAAGTGGAGTGTTCAGGGACATCGTTCCCCATACAGAGAAACACAGAGAGAAATACCAGGAAGACAGGACCAGAAAGGAGATGTTTAAGGACGTAGATGACCTACATAGCCAAAAATTTAACTCAGCTCCAAATAATAAACAGAGAGAAATCCACTGCCGGACACATTGTCAAAATGCTCAAAGACGAAGAGACAACACCAAAGGAAAAATGACTCATCTCTGTGGAGAGTACTTGAGAATATTAACCCTGACCTCTTCTTAACGGCATCCGAGGCCACAGGAGGGTGCACAGCCAAAGCACTGGAAGAGGAAGGCATCAAGAACCTAGATAGATTATGTCTGTGAAAATGAAGGCAGAATAGGAGCATTCCCAGATTTTAAAAAGCTGTTTGTTTATCTGACACCTGGAAGTCTAGAGACACACAACCCTGACATGTACCTCACCTGTTCTGATCACGGAAACTAAGTAGCTGTGGGCCTGGTGAGTACCTGATGGGAGAAAGACTCAAGGAAGAGGGTATTCTCACTCCAAGAAAATCACGTCATGGTACATTTCTGGTCTCCATGAGGGAAAATAAAGAGTACTGATGAAGAAAGCTTATTCATGTAGATAAATTCCAAAAGACAGTAATCTTTTTCAGTAATCTACTTTACAAGAGAAGTTGTGTAAAACGTGCCTCTAATATCACTGAATAGCAGTAATAGAGAAGCAGTAGAATTTGAGGAGAGGAGAAAGGTTAGTAGGGATCATGTAGACACAGTGCTAATGGATGATGTTCCAAAAAAGTAACATTTCAAAAGTTCAATAGATTTGACGAATGTATAGGGCAGGGCATGCATTTATTTCCCAATAAGGTTTACTGGGGTAAGAAAATGTAAGATGGCTACGGGAAATCTTCTCCACGGAAATGAGGACTCTTCCAACTGCTGTGTCAAAAAATTCAGTTGTGTTTCCTTTCTTCTCTGTATCTTGAAATACGGGAAGATCTTACAAAATGAGAGCCCACAACAGTGTATTTCTGGTTGACATCATGTGTGGCCTAGTACATAGGACATCCATAGCAGCTAAAGATTTCCATGATGAAGTCAGGAAAGAGGGCATGAGAGCAGTTGGCAGGACCTTCCTACCTGTGCTGCTTTCTCAGCTTCTGTCACCCCAAACTTCCCAATGACCGGTTTCTCATCCACAGGCAGGAGTAGGTCTTCAGATGGCAGAAGGTCCCCCAAACCCAGAGATCCTGGTGCAAACTTAGGATATGCTTGGCCTGCTACAATGTTTCCTTTCCCCATCCAGACATTTTCAGGTTTGAGAAAATGTAGCGAAACAGAGACCAAGTAGAAGCCTAAAAAAGTTACAACTAATCCGAGCAGTCAAATTACACTGAATCAGTGAGAACAGGTGTCAACATGCATATCATTTTGTGAGTTACTGTTGTAGTCAAAGAAAGAGAAGCCCCTTTATTTTTAATAGCCCTAATGATTCTTACCCATACAGTTCTCCGGTTTACAGTGTGTGTATTAGTTCAGTGGCTTTTCATCTGCTCCTTCACTCGGCATCAGGCACCTATCGCTACAAACTGAATTCCATCTCCCCGGCAACAGATGCTGATATCCCTTTACTTATGGAGGCAGAGCATAAGGCATGATAATCCATGTAGGGGCCCTGGAGAGAGAGTGGAGAACTCAGCCTGGTAATGGGGATATGTGTTCTCCATAGACCACTCAGAGCTCCTGGGCTTCAGCCGGGAGGCAGCTATCTCGGAAATACTTTTCCCTTTAGCTTGTGGAAAATTCACTGTGTGGTTCCATTTGAGCCTAATGGGAATGGCAGGCCCCATAACGAGGCTGAATTGTGAATTACATTCCTCGACACAGCAATCCCCCATCTTTTCCAAAGAGAGGCAGAGAGAGAATTCAAGCTCGGTGTGTGTTTTGCTTCAGCAAAGAGGCAATTGCAATCAAGTGGCGCTGTGTTTTAGCTAGGCGATTTTAAAACAAATACGTGGTTTTAAAAGGCCTGTGTAGTTTCCTTTCATTTTCTTCTTTTAAGTTTTGGAGACCAGAGTGTGTGAGGAAACGCTCACACAATTTACCTTAAGATAATCAGGACGTGGCTAGAGGGTTTGGCAGAGGCAAACAGCTACATCAAAACACTCATGTCCCTTCCTTTCCGTGAGTAATAAACTCTGAATTGATCTAAGAGCTGACAGAGGGGGATGCTGTGATGGCAGTGAAGATCAGCTCCGATCTTGCTTCTGCATTCCTATCTATGGGTAAAGATTTCCACGTGACTTTTTAGATATGTTGTTCTTCTGGTCTTAAAAGTACCAGTCAATAACCCTTTTAAAGACTGATTTCTCCCTGCTCCGTGTGTGTGTGTGTGTGTGTGTGTGTGTGTGTGTGTGTGTGTGTGTGTATGTGTGTGTTGTATGTGTGTATGTCTCTGTCTGTCTGTCTCTCTGTCTCTCTCTCTCGGTCTGTCTCTCTCTCTCTCTCTCTCTGTCTCTCTCTCTCTCCCTCTCTCTCTCTGTCTCTCTCTGTCTCTCTCTCTCTCTGTCTCTCTCTCTCTCTCTCTCTCTCTCTCTCTCCCTCTCCCTCTCCCTCTCTGCCTCTCTGTCTCTCTGTGTCTCTGTCTCTCTGTCTCTGTCTCTGTCTCTCTCTGTCTCTCTTGTCTCTCTCTCTCTCTCTCTCTCTCCCTCTCTCTGTGTGTGTGTGTGTGTGTGTGTGTGTGTGTGTGTGTGTGTGTAGCAGGTTTCATTTCCAGTTTTTTCCCTGAAGACAGGCAGTGCTTTACCAGAAGTTTACCATGAATTTCGGATCCTCTGTTCCCTCTGCCGGCTCAAGAGCAGTACTGCCAGCCCGTTTCCTGGCCTGCACACAGACAGCTAGATTGAATGCAAAAGCAGTTTTCACAATTTCTGAGGACAAATGAAGTTTCTTCTTCTCTGTTCTCTTCTTGGCCTCCTCCGATACAAGCAGGATGCAGAAAGAGACACACGCAGGGATTGCAGGTGCCACAGAGAGAGGGCAGCTGTGGTCTCAGCCTTCAGACACCCAGGCAATCAGTGACAGGAGAGATGACCTTCCCAGAGGAGAACGTGTCAGGGGGACCTCAGGAGGGGTCTCAGAATCTGGAGAACCCACAGCCATGCCGGCTGGTTGTAGGAGTGTAGGTGCCCTGATTAGTGTGCTAAATATCCACCCCCTCAAGCCTCCATGACCAAGGCTTAGTCCCTAGATTGTAGCACTGTTGCACATGGTGGATCCTTAGGAGGTAAGGTCTGTGGGAGAAACTTTAGTTATGGGAGGCAGACATGCCAAGGAAGAGAGATTGAAAGCCTGGAGCCCTGGTACCACAGTTCTCTACCTATCTATCTCTATTTCCCTGTCTTTCTCTCTCTGTGACTCTCTCCCCATTTGTCTGTACATATACATATACATCATATGCATATACATCATATGCATATACATTATACATGTACATAGGCATAGACATAGACATATATTTCTCTCTGTGTCTCTCTTTCTCCCCTCCCCTCTGTCTGTTTCTCTGTTTCTGTTTCTGTCTCTGTATCTCTCTCTCCCCACCTGTATGTCTCTGATCTTTCTTTGTCTCTCTTTGTATTTCTCTCTCTTCCCACTCTCTGTCTATCTGTCTGTCTCCCTACCCTCTCCCCTTCTCAGATGGCTTTGCTCCACCACACTTCCCACTGCAGTAAGTGTTTACAGACCTGATGGTAGAGCTCAGTTATAATCTTAATAAGCCTGTGAGATCATGAGCCAAGTTGAGTATCCTCACTATTTTGTCACAGTGATGAACAGTGGCTCAATACGGTGACATGTGTGCCATTTATCCTTGTCCTCTTTGTTATCGGGATAGGGCTGTGTCACCTCTCTCTGTTACCTGTTACTCAATTCTTACATCATTACCTTAACCTCCTCTCAAGAGTGGAGTGGGCAGGAACCGAAGATATATGATTTGGGCGAAAAGAGCACAGACTTCTCTCTCAAAGGACACAGATTCAATTCCAGCATTCGCATGGCGGATCAAAACTCTAACTCCAGCTCCAGGGTATCGGCTGGGCTCTCCTGATCTACACAGGCCCACAGATGCTGCACAGACATACAGATAGACAAAACAACCCACATGTGGAATAAAATAATAGTAACAGCTTAAGGAATGGAACAAAGAGAGGAAAACACCCCAGGAGAGCTTCTGTTTGCCACATAGGAACAATTTAAACTTGAAAGTGGGTCCTTGAGCGGGGCAATAGCACAGAATGCCAAACACTTGGGAAAGGCTGGTGATACTGAAGCTCTCAATCTCAGCGGCTTCAGAGCGTCAGCTGAGAGAACAGCACCAAGCGTGACAGCTCCCATCCCTCACAGGGTCTTAGGTGCCAGCCCAGAGCAGACCTGGTACAGCAACAAGATGGCAGGTAAGAGTAACGATGCTGTGGGTCTCCTGTCTCTATCAGGTCTGAGCAGTGCCTTCAGTTCACCAGTGACATCCAGTGGCTCCACGGGACAGTGCCACTCTGGTGCTCCCAGGTGACCCCAGTGGAGCTAAGCGAATCACAGAACCAAACCAAACCTCATGATCCTAAGAAAGGATCCGGTAGGGAAAGAAAGGGTGGATGGTAGGGAAGTGAGAAAGAAAGGAATGATCAGAATTCATTATGTACATTCGTGAAACTGTGAACGAGCAAGCTTAATTGAAAGGGTGGACAGCAGGAGTCTCCCTGCTGCTTCAGCTGTCAGAGCAGAGGCAAGAATGGTGGGTCTCAAAACTGCAGGGTATCTCAGAGCAGGGTCCTCGGCCTAGAAGGGTCTTCAGTGGACCTGTCCCTAGTGCGTCTTGATAAACCTCTTGGAGGCAGGCCCCTGCGTGAGAATTGGACTTACTCATAGAGGCAGACTGTGAAGTCTTCAGGCTTCTACTTCTAAATAAGGCAGGAGTGGCCAGGAGTCAGCTGAGAAGTCCAGCTAGAAGTCAGGCTGGCGAAAAGTCTGTGCACATTCCTTTTCGTACAGTTGGGTGGGCCCTGGTCCGCTGTGGATGTTTGTATGCAAATGAGTCATAAACTTGGCCCAATCAGGAGAGAGCTGGAGGGGAGAAGAGAGACTTGGGCTGCCAAAAGTTTCCACATCTTACTGCCTTCGCTGCCATGGCAATGGTAGACAGTCAGCTGTCTAAAGGGCACCCCTGGGTACTTTTCACTGGGGAGTCTTAAGTTTCCAGTTGCTGACATCCCTCGTGTTTGTCTACGGTCTGCGGACAGTCTCATTAGGCAGCTCCGTCTTGGATCATAGTTGCATCCTGTCAACTGTATCTGGCTTCCATAGCTTCGGGGTTCTCAGCCCAGCCAGGTTTCCAAGCGTCCTTCTCACCTAGTTCCTGTCTGCTGTTGTCATGACACCCGGGGCCCCATACATCTCTGTCCACATTATCAGCAAGCAGAAGAGCAGCTGCCGCAGCTGCTTCAGAAGGTGAAAGGTCTACGCTTTCACTTCACGGCTCTTTTCTTTAAAGGTTTGCTGCTTAGGTCACTTTTCTACTGATCTGACAAAATGCCGGAGATGGATGAATTTAGGAAACAAACATGTATTCTTGGCTCACAGTTTCAGCAGTTTCTATCCGTGGTCAGTGCCTCTAGGGTTTAGGACCATGATAGGCATGAGAGTAGGGAGTGTAGTATAGAGTAAAGTTATTTACTTTGTGTGAACCTGGAAGTAAAGCAGAGAGGAAAGCCCTGGTCCCAGGATTTCCACAAAAGCAAACTCTCCCTGCCAGGCCCCATGTCTTAGTAGCACCACAGGGTAGCAAATGGTATCCACTTCACACCCAAGCCTTATGATGGCATCTGTTGCCAGGCATGGCGGCACCTGCCTCTAATCATAGCACTCAGGAGGTGGAAGAGGCAGGTGGATCTGTGAGTTCAAGGACAGCCTGGACTACTAAGTGAGTTTTGGAGAAGCTAGAGCCACATAGAGAAATCCTGTCTTGAGGGGGGAAAAAGGATAGCTTCATTCTTCCCCTAAATTTAGGATATTAGAAATAAAAAGGCAATGTGAATTTTTCAGAAGTAGATTGGATGGACATATTTTAAATAATAATGTATTTTTATCATTTACCTGTCTCTGCCAGTTAACACAAAAATCCAAAGGCTGGGTTAGTTATGATATCAGTGATAAATTTGTATAACATGAGTCTAGACAGCATTGCCAAAAGCACTTACGAATTTGGCCTGTAGACTAAATGTAAAGTTTTATTGAAAATGATCTTTGTACCTCTAAAGTCAAATGATATCTTACATCACATTTGTTAAGTTTTGCTGGAACTCCTCTTCCCAAGAAATCATTTCTAAAATTCACAGGTAAGTGTGACACTGGGTTTCCCCTTGTCTGACTTCTGCATCAGGTCAGAGCTTGAGGCAAGACTGGGTGCTCAGTGGCCCGTGCTGGCCCTTGCTGGCCCTTGCTGGCCCTTGCTGGTTCAGTGCTCTGCTTCACCTACTTTGGGTCACTGGAGATGGATGGCCCCTGCTAAGCATCTGGCCATTCCTTGACATCTTGACTTTATTTTAGAACATGTAGCACACTCCTCAGTAAGACACAGCCTCTGGTCCTGTACCAGGCATGTACACATACCTTGTATATAGACATCTGTTACATAGGCCTATTATTTAAAGGTCAGGGCACGTAGCCCCAGGAAGTGAATGCGAGAGAGAGAGAGAGCGAGAGCGAAAGCGAGAGAGAGAGAGAGAGAGAGAGAGAGAGAGAGAGAGAGAGAGTCTGTGTGTGTCTGTGTGTGTGTGCATACATTCAAACAAATGCATGCATTTTAATCCTTGCTAACTCTATGAATAAATATGACCTCAAATCCAAGTCGCAGGCATTTCCAACTGATTGACAACAATGGTGGTGGCGGTGGTGGTGGTGGTGGTAGTGGTGATAGTGATGTTGGCATTCCTTTTTTAACTTTTACTTTTGCTTGATAGTATATTATAAACATACCAAATTCATGTTCACCACCTCAAACCTTTACTGATCCTCCTTTGGCTACTTTAGCATTATGGCGGTTCCTTCTGTGAGAGTTCATATAGAGGCAGGAGGGATGTCAGACAAACCCATCAGAATCTGAGTGGCGTCAGCACTGTTGTGAGAACCACAGAGGCACACTTGAGTGGCCCTTTGCTCAAAGAGGAACGTGAAGAACACTGCTGACTTTTCGAGACTGTGATCTTGTTGTTTTATCCTTACTTCTAGTATATATCATGAGATTTGTTGGAGGAGGGGTATGATACCATGCATATGTGATCTTAAAGTGGAATGTATCAGAAAAATACTAGTATATTTGAGTACTTCAAAAATGTAAGAGTGTAAGTCAGAAATAATCAAAATGTAAGGGTCAAAAATACTATAGAAAGAACAATGAATCAAAGCCTGGATTCTTAAAACTACCCTTGAAATTCACAGGTTCTGATTGAGGCTGATTAAAGAGAGAGACTCGCCGGAAGCAAACAGCATTAGAAATTAGGAAAAGGAAGCTACAGCCAAAAGGGCTCGAGGCCTAGGGATGCTCTGTACACATGTGGAAGTCCTGCCTGCATTCATTCACTTTTAAAGTAGACACAATACCAAATTGGCTAAGGAAAATTTTTTGGAGGCAGGGTCTCACTGAGTATCCTGACTAACCTGTAATTTACTATCATGACCAGTCTGGCCTCCTGACCACAGTTATCCTCTGGAGTCCTGGAGTAAAGTTATGATCTATCCACCATCCTCAGCCAGGAAAAGAAAATTTAAATGAGCAATAATTACAGAAATTATATAGTACAAGATCCATCCCTAAAATAGGGATAAGAAGTGAATAAATTATGAAATTTCTAAAAAATAAATAACGTAATTTTAAACTCTCAAAAACCCAAAGACAGCTTATGAAAGGTTAGCAATATCCTGACTGATTATGATGGGCCAGAAAACTCTGACCCTCCACCAGCTGAGGAGAGGAAATGCAAAGTCAAGATCACTTGTAAACATGGACATAAAATTCCTAAATACGCAATAGGTAATTAAGATGCATAAGAACTCTGGAGAATTAAACATGGAATAAGCATGGGGTATACTAACCATGCCAATCATCTCACTTGAAAATGTCTATTAACTTCTTGAGTTCCTTGTATATATTAGATATTAGCCCTCTGTCAGATGTAGGGTTAGTAAAGATCTTTTCCCAATCTGTTGGTAGCCATTTTGTCCTAATGACAGTGTCCTTTGCCTTACAGAACCTTTGCAATTTTATGAGGTCTCATTTGTTGATTCTTGATCTTAAAGCAAAAGCCATTGGTATTTTGTTCAGGAAATTTTCCCCTGTGCCCATGTGTTCAAGTCTCTTCCCCACTTTTTCTTCTATTAGTTTGAGTGTATCTGGTTTTATGTGGAGGTCCTTGATCCACTTGGACTTGAGCTGTGTACAGGAGATGAGAATGGGTCTATTTGCATTCTTCTACATGCTGACAGTTGAACCAGCACCATTTGTTGAGGATGCCATCTTTTTTTCCACTGGATGGTTTTTAGCTCCTTTGTCAAAGATCAAGTAATCATAGGTGTGTGAGTTCATTTCTGGGTCTTCAATTCTATTCTATTGATCTTACCTGCCTGTTTCTGTATCAATGGGTCCCCAATGGAGGGTTAGAAAAAGGACTGAAGGAACTGAAGAGATTTGCAACCCCATAGGAAGAACAACAATATCAACCAACCAGAACCCCCTCCCAGAGCTACCAGGGACTGAACCACCAATCAAAGAGTACACATGGAGGGACCCATGGCTCCAGATGCATATGTAGCAGAGGATGGCATTGTCTGGCATTAATAAGAGGAGAATCCCTTGGTCCTGTGAAGACTCATTTCCCCAATGTAGGGGAAGCCAGGGTGGTGAGGTGGGAGTAGGTGGGTACAAGGGTGAGCATCCTCATAGAAGCAGGGGGAGGGAGGATGGGAGAGGGAGGAATTGGAAAGGGGGATAACATTTGAAATGTAAGTACATAAAATATCCAATGAAAAATGCAAAAATATCTATTAAGGCTACTCTCCACCTTTAAACAGAGGAAAATATATAATTTTATTCTGGAAAAAGACACTAATGAGATATAAAATTCCCTGTGGGTTTTTCAAAGCCTAGCAAACAGCAGAGCAAGCTTCCTGTAGCCTGCTGCTGTTATAACGGGCAGCGTGACCAATGGCAGTGTGTCAAGGAAATACCAATGCAGGAACTGGTTTGGGGCATATGCTGTGTCAGCTGTTTTCTGCACTACACAGGTTCTACCCAATGGAAATAGAGTAGAATGTGAAGCTCTGTGATGGAGAAGAGAGCGGTTTTTATTACTTAAGATGGTGGCATCGTCTAGGTGGACTCAAAACAGCAAACTATTAGAATTAACAGTGATTCCATCAAGTTGCCCAGGAATAAAATCAATAAGCAAACATAAATGGTTTTTAAATGCTGGTTAGTATCATAAGCCACCTCAACAAAAAAAAAAAAAAAAAAAAAAAAGGATGTGCAAACATGCACTGCTTCCCCGGGACATCTCTTGCACTTCCAGAGTTAAACAAGAGTCCTTTTCTCCTACATCTAAGTATGCATTTCTTTTTTAAGTACGGAGTCCTAAAGGCATTGTATAAATCGCCTGGTGTGTGTGCAAGAAGGGCTACGCTGTTCGGAGGAAGGAGAAGGGGGAACAAAGCCACTCATACTTTCCACACCAGGCATCAGAACACCCAGTTTGCTTTCTCGTGCTCTGAATATTTCCCTTGCACCGCGTCTCACCTGCTCCCACCAAGTGTGTCAAAAGCTAATTAGGGAAGACATGGAGTGTCCTGCGATAGTGCTCGTGCTAGAGTAGGAATGGCCCGAACTCCATCCTTCTTCCTGTAATTTTCCCACAGGTTCCAGGCCACAGGTACCGTGTGGGGGAAGCTTGGACGTGACTCCTATGGAGCGCACTCTTAGGACTCTTGCCTCAGGAGGCTTATTTTTCGCTTCCATCCAAGTCTGAATTTCAATCTGTGTCAGCCAGGGGCTTTGATCCTCATAGTCTTTCAATCCTCACTGGGTTTGGATGCGCTCGGGAGAGGTATTGGTACATGGAGGAGGCGTCCGCTGCCTCAAGGCTCTGATTCCAGGAAGCACGTGGCTAGTAGACGCCATTGATAAGAATGTGGTCACAGAGCTGCATTGAATGGAAAATAATGCTGGAGATTGTGATTTAGTGGAATGCCCATGTGTGAAGAAGGGAAAGGGATTCTGGTGGGAAATTGGCACTTTCTACGCCCCTAGACTGGGCAGTCTGGGACTAAGGATGCCTTATTGACACCCCCGCAAAGTATTCCAATACTTATTTTTAAAAACAGCTCCTAGACACCAATGACAATAGAAAAGAATGAAAAACAACAAGAACACACAAAAGCCCAAATGCAGAAAAGCAAAACCTATTAGGTATCCTCACACACGGGAACAGAAACGGTACACCATTGGGAAGGGTCACACAAGGCACTCCTAACATTAGTGTTAGCTGAGGCGGATACCTGGGTGCTTATTAATATGCAAACTTTATATTCATTCATACTGTATCCCTAAAATGAAAAGTATGGTAATGTTGTAGAATTTTTTTTAAAATCCCAGCCCGGGGTTTCTACCCTGCCTTTGGTTATTGAGTTCCTGAATGAATATATTTTATTATATATTTTTTATTTTTATATTATTTTATTTTTATTATATTTTAATATAATATAGTATAATATATAGCATATTTAATGTAATATTATAATATTTTTAATAAACCTTAAGCAGCACAGTAGCTGAGCAGCTGCCTACCCATGCTATTAGAACCTACTTTCCTATTGATAACCCCGAGTTATTACTTACTGTTTACCATGTTCCATCTGGGCTGTTCTTAGCTCCAAGTGGGCAGGCCTCAGGACCACACTCTCTTGACCCTTAACCCATGGCCACTTCTCCTTCCTCCTCTCCTGCACCTTCTTCTTCCCCTCGTACTCCCTTCAGACCCCAAGCTAGCAAGACCTAAACTTCACCTATGTCTCTTCTGCCCAGCTATTAGCTGTCAGCATCTTTATCCACCAATCGAAATTAACTTAGGGGCAGGATCACAGAGGCTACGTGAAGACTCCAGGTCTTGGAGCCATGCTTAGCATTACAATAAACGATCGAGGCAAAAAACCTCAACATGGTATCACATAATGAGTTCTCTCTAACACAACATCTGGGCTGAAAAGCCTTACTGACAGCACTACGGACCAGAAGCACTTGGAGCTTAGATTCTGTTTGAATTTAGGGATGTTTATAAATCCGTAACAAGATGTCCTAGGGATGAGCTTGAAGTTCTGGGGCACAGAACTCATTTATGTTTCATGTGCATGTTTTACTCATAGCATCGAGGTGATTTTGTTTATGATTTCATTTTGTGTGCACGCATCTTATCTGTGACCTGTCACATGACATCGGGTGGAGATGTTCTGTTTGTCAATGCTCAGAAACTTCTGGAGTGGAGCAAGTAGGAGTTTAGATTAAGAATGCTGGGTATGTGTAAAATTAAGTGCATACTCAAGTGCACATGTTTATTGTGTGACAATGAGATAGTGTCTTGAAGGCACTTCCACAGAGCATTAACTGGGGAGTGGAGTCCTGTCCTCAATGTGGGTGGCATCATGTCATGAATTGGGGTCCTGAACTAAATAACAAGAAGGAAATGACAAAGCCACAGCTACTTGTCCCCTTCTGTGAGCCTGCCCTGGTGCCTCTTTACCGTGATAGCCGCAGCCCCAGACCAGGAGGCAGAATGACTCCTCCTCCATTAGGTTGCTTTGTTGGGAATTTAGTCAAAGCAATAAAAAGAGTAATTGTGATTAATACAGCACCCTTCCCCGGAGTGAGGTAGTAGATCCTGACCCCCCCAATGATGGTTTCTCACACAAGGGATCCTTCAGGACAGAGAAAAAGATGGGTAGGGTAGAGGAGGAGGGAAGGAGGGAAAGAGAAGCAGGGAGAAAGGGATGCCTATCAATAGATGTAAATATTAATAAATGTAAATGCCGATCATCACGTCTCATTGTTAACCTCTATGTACATTGGTAAACAGTATTGCTAAAGCAATCATTTGTGTAGTAATGCTATGTTCACAGTTAGTCCTTCATGTACATGGCTTCCACATCTGTGAAGCCAACGAACCATGGGCTGAAACAGTTAGGTCTACATTCGTGGCATTTGTAGGGAACATGTTTGTTTTGTTTTGTTTTGTTTTTTTCTGTAGGGAACATATAGGAAGTGGAGTTTTTCATTATCCTCAACACAAGACAATATAACAAATACTTACATAGTAATTATGTTGTATTGGGTATTATATGCTTAGGATATGTACAAATGACATACGGTTTGGGAAGGGATTTGAGCATCTGTGGATTTGATTATCTTAAAGGGATTCTGAGAACAAAACCCTAAGGACAACGTTCATATGCATTCACAAATGATTAAGCACTTAAAATCTACAGTATTTTTATGTGTATCATATTCACATGTCTCTGTAAATATGTATTTGCACTAGGAAATGCTAGAAAAATAAACAAGAAGCTAGTAAAACACAGTAACAAGCTAGAGCTAGAAGCAAGACTTTCAGTGTTTGTCTTTTAATGCCATTTTTATTTTAATCAGCATGTAAATGAACATTCTAGTTTTTAAAGCATAGAAAGAGTAAATCTAAGAAATCAATAGACAAATATGTTTATAACCTATGGGAAGGAAGACATTTTTGGCAAAACAGAATATGAACGCAGAAGGCATAAAGGAAAGAAGAAAGGTCTGTACATTGATATCATCCTCATTTCAGAACTTCACTATTTATGAGACAAACTCGGGTGAAAAACAAGTTAACGACAGACCCGAATGTTTGCAAATCATCCACAGACAAAGAACTGATAGCACTGACCTGTGAGAAGTAACTTTATATAAATGAAGGAACAAATGATCTAACAAAGAATTTGAGCAAAGGATAGTAATAATAATTTCAAAATGAAGAAAGGAATGCAACTGGCCAGGGATGCTTTTGTTTACTGTGTTTGTTCTATATTTTAATGCTGGTAACACTTAATTATAACTTTCTGCAATTAAAATGTAATTAATATCTATTATCTGAGAGGGAGAGAGAGAGAGAGAGAGAGAGAGAGAGAGAGAGAGAGAGAGAGAGAGAGAGAACAGACTGGTAGAGAAGCAGCCATGGAGCCTGCTCCTGAAGTCTAACCTCACCAGTGAAGCTGTGGCCTAACTCCAGATTCAGACACCAAATGCAGGCAGGACCATGATGCTACCCAGGATTGACTCACGATGAAGGAGAAAGGGAGCCATGGAGACGTACAGCTGCCTCCCTCCACTGACATGACCTGTCTACCTCTGTGCCTCTCTAATTACCACCCTTCTTTGGACCTGTGTTCTCACTTGATTGAAGCCTGGAGAGGCTCTTCTTTATAAATACTTAAGAATGACTAAGCGAGCTTCTGTATTTCCTCCATGAACAATTATTATCAATTGTCAATTGTCAAAGTCCCGGCAATTATCAATGTAATCTTTCTGGTCTCATTTCCCCTGATGTGTCCTGAGTCTTAGATGCTGTGTTTGCATCGTTGGTCTGTAGTGGTGGTTAGGGTCCCCACAGTCTGTTGTTATGACCAGATGAGGATTTCTGTAGGTCTCTATCCACCTCAGAAGGAGGTTTCTTTGATGAGAGGAGAGCTATGCTTGTCCTGGGAATAAGGTTAAGGTCATAGAATGGAGTTAGAGATTATACTAGTCTTTGAGAGTGATAAGGTACTTCAGTAGCTTCTCTGCTGCCAAGGTCCATGGCATCCCTAGCTACAAGTTGTTAGTTTGGTTTATATTACCAGAAACAAATTCCCTGATAACAGGACATCAGACTGTGTCTTCTCTATGACAAGGAAGCTGCACCCATGAAATCTCAAAAGCAACCATCTGAACTAGACCTGTATAGTGACAACACAAGAAGGAATGCTAGCATTGATGGGGGAAATCTCACACAGTCCCACGTCTAAATGAACACCTACAGGCAATTAATGGCTGATGAGAGGAGAACCAGTCTTTTCCAAGGCTGAGCCCCATGATAGGCTATCCAATCCCATGTGGTCATCCCATAATACATATACATATACTAAAAATGTCAGCTCAGTAGGTTTGAGTGTGTCTGTGTGTGTGTGATGCACGCGCATGTGTGTGTGTTTTCTATATATAACATTATTTAAAAGTTATTAATCTTAGAGTGAACAGGGGAGGCACAAGAGGAGTTTGAGGGAAGAGAGGGGAGCATAAATATTATGAACATAATACACATGTAGGAAATTCTCAAAAAATTAAAGATTAACAATTTAATTTTTAAAAGGGATTTATTGATATCAATATTTTTAATTGCTTATAATAGACTAATCCCTTAGACTCAAGCAAACTTTAACCTGTCGTGAAATATCCAGTGAATCTCTAGTTTATGATGGTGGGTGAGGCTATAACGTCTGTAGATATCTTTGTACCCTGAAGAGTACAGCATCCTACACAAACACTTGCATTTCAACAGAGAGATGAGCAAAACCATGCAGGCTCTGCTGAGGAGTTAGTGTGTCTGGACGAACTGGGCTTCAAAAACACCAGTTTCCTTAGGATTCACCTTTATGTTGCCTTTTCAGAGGTGATCTTTAGCTAGCGGAACATACAGCCTGACTTATACTGCGTTCCAGTACAAGGCTCCCTGGAGCAGCTGTGGTGTTGAAGCAGAATGTTAGGTAAAGAAGCCATTAGAGTATTTTTTTATCACGTGATAGTGATTCTAAGTAAGTTTTATCTTTTCCACCCCACTACAAATGTAGAAGGTAGGCACGGGTGGGAAAAGCAGTTTAGAGGGTTTGAAATAATTTGCCGAGCTGGCAGTTCAAACAAGTGTGGTGCCAACCCAAAGGTGGCTGATACCAAACCCAACTCCCAGAAGGGACTCTGGTTCACATGCAGACTTCTCGACCTGGTGCATTGTAAACCTTACCTTCCTTCCTACTCTGAACATCACAGGACCTCTGGAGTCATCGTACAAATGATAAAAAAAGAAACTGCTAAGCACCATGAGTGTCTGTCATCGGTATTTAATTCTGAACTATTTTCCAAGTGTCACTTTTCTCACAGTTCTTGCCCCAGCCACCCCAACACATACCCCTCAATTTTGGTTAATTATCTCACTTTCTCAGGATTGAACATGTAAGTCATATTCTGTCTGTCTGTCTGTCTGCCTCTCTGTCTGCCTCTCTCCCTCCCTTCCCCCTCCCTCCCCCCCTCTCCGTCCCCCCCTCTCCACGTGTATGTGTTCGTATGGGTATGTGTGTATATTTGTGTGTATAAGTATATATATATATATATATATATATATGTATATATGTGTGTGTCTGCATTTTTGTGTGTGAGTATATGAGTATCTCTGTATATTTGTGTGTGTGAGTGTGTATGATTATGTGTATCTGTGTGTGAGAGTGTGTATTTGTGTGTGTGTATTCATGTGTGTGTTTGTAAGTATGTGTGTATTTATGTGAGAGTATGTATGAGTGTGTATAATTGTGTGTTTGTATGTATGTGAGTATGTATGAGTGTGTGCATGTATTTTTGTGTGTATTTGTGTGTATATATATGTATATTTGTGTGTGAATGTGTGTTGGTGTGTGAGTTTGTGTGTATGCGTATGTATTGTATGTATATGTGTGTAAGTGTGTGTGAGCATGTATGAGTGTGTGCATGTATTTTTGTGTGTATTTGTATATATATATGTATATTTGTGTATGAGAGTGTGTGTGTTTCTGTGTGAATTTGTATATATGTGTGTGTATTTATGTATCTGAGTGCACATGTGTGCTGTTTAGTCTATGTCCTGTATGTTTTTTTTTCACTAACATATCTGCACCTCTTGATTCCTTCTTAATCCTTTGCCCCTTCCAATAGTCCAATCTTCACTATTGCTGCACTCACTAGGGAAATGCCACCTCCCCGCTCACTGCTCTGTTGTGTCTTGGGTGTTAAAGCCCTGTTTGTTACTTTACATCACTCGGGGGCATAATAAGTGTTTGCTAATGGTCTGACAGTGAAGTCAAAACGTTCTGCCTCTTACAGTTCTTGATTCATTTTGATTCTTGATACCAAGTCTAAAGCCATGAATTATACGTTGAGCCTTGAAGTGATGTTAAATGATTAATATCAACACCTTCCTTTGGAAACGAACAAACAAAAAATTACGTCATTATATTTGTTGATGTTCAGTAAGTTTTGATATATTGTGAGGAAACACACCTATCTGATTTTTTTGGTTGAAATATTTCAAAATTTTGTTTCTAATGTGGACCCTGGACTAGAAGCTCTCCCTAAAATTGTAGCCTGACTGTGAATCTGTTCCCCTGCAGGACTTCTCTGTCTAGACGCAGTGAGAGAGGGTGTGCCTACTCTGGCAGAGACTTGAGGGTGAGAGGGCACCGAAGGAAGTCACATTTTCTCAGAGGAGAAGGGGATGGGGGAGAGTGGAAGGTCTCTACGGGGGACTGGGATGGGGTGGCATTTGTTGTAAATAAATTAATTAATTAAAAAATAAGTTTTAAAAGATAGAAAGAAAGAAAGCTTTCCTGCACCAGCCAGCTTTGAATGACTGATGTACAGGCAGGAATTTGGTCTGTATGCCATTATCCTTAAGCAGAGCTTCTGTGTGTTCTGTGACTTCAGGTCAACAACCAACTGTTGAATTCTCACCATATAAGAGGTATGCAGTTGTGACTTTTGGAAGTATGCCTGCAAATCAGCTTAAATTCCTGCCTGTGAGAAGCCTGGAGTCAGAGGAAGAGAGTCACTGCTCTACTACCCAACATGCCTTAGCATTCGGTCCTGTGATATTACAGTGACCAACCAAGGGCTAGCTCGGGAACAATGATAGCAAAGACATCAGAGACATGGAGAACTTACCTTGGGCCACACATGCTCTAAACTCTTTCACTAACTTAATTCACTCAATTTCATGGGTTTGTAAAGTGTCACTGTTTGCAGAGTTTTATACATAAGTAAGCGGAAATGCAGAAAAAGTAATTAAACCCTGTCAGCATTAATAGGAAGTAACTGGGCAAGTCAGCACACTAACCCATGTAGTCTGAAATACCTACTTAAACCAATTCTATTATTATTTATTTTAAGGAAAATTTTGTTTTTATTTTATGTGCATTGGTATTTTGGCTGCTTATATGTCTGTGTGAGGGTGTTCAATCCCCTGAACCTAGAGTTTTAGAAAGTTGTGAACTGCCCTGTGGATGCTGGGAATTGAACCCAGGTCCTCTAGAAGAGCAGTCAGTGCTCTTAGTAGCTGAGCCACCTCTCCAGTCCCAGTCATACATTCTTAAAGCACATATGACACACAAGTTTGGAGACTTTGACCCTTTCGATTTCATATCCCACTGTGAGAGCTAAGTGGGACAAAGCTAACAGCATTCTAAAGAAATGTGAAGGTGTTCTTTTATATCCCACATGTCAGTTGCCTTGGTCTTTCTCCTCAGGGACAAAAGGAATAAAACTTATGAAAAAGAATCCAGAAACCAGAGGAAAGCATGAAGTGCTTCATCAGAAGATAAAGCCTGTCTTTGAAAAGAGATTTCACAGCACACAGAAATACGTGTAGGCTTTTTAGACAAAATGGAAAAGACATGGTGTTTTTATAAGCAAGCAATAAACTAATAGGAAAATAATAATCTTCTTCACATTCCTATGGTTTTAATGTGATTCTTTTCTAGACCTCCTCTTCTCCTTAAACAACTAAAATAGAAGACTCAAATGTTTATAGGTCAGTCATTCAAAAAAAGGAATAAAAATTAATTTTCTACAGTATTAAAATCCATTTTGTACATAAAGAAAAAGGTTAAGAGCAGATGCATATAAACACCTGTGACATGTAGATGCCATGCAAATGCTAATCAAAAGAAATATGAATTGGTTATATGTGCATCAGGTGACATAGACGTCGGTATTAACAGGTACCGGAAGACAGACACTAGCATTTCATAATAATGATGTAGACAATTCCCCTAGGAGGGTAAACAATTCTAAATATGAATGCATCTAACAACCGATCCTCTAAATACATAAAGCAAAATCGAAGACAGAACCAAAGGGGGACATAAATGAATCCATGATTGTATTCAAGAACTTCAACACTTCTCTCCAAGTAATTAATAGAACAAAAGAGAGAACTCGTCAAGAATGTACAAATATCAAGCAGCACAAGCCAACAACACAACCTGACATTAACAACAGTAGTAGTCTCAACCCAGAAGTAGTAGTCTGTCCACTGTTTCTAAGGGGGAGGTATACCAGAAAGAGGTCAGGTTATAAGCCACAAAATACTCATTGTCACATTTAGTGTAATTAAGGATGCATCACATAGAATTAAATCAGTGAAAAAATAAATTCCCGAGCATTTTAAACCTAAATAACTAAGAGCTAAAGTTCCCAGGAAAAAGAGCCACACCTACATTAAAGATTACAGCCTCAAGACAACATCAAGAGTTAGATGTTTAAAATGCAAAGCTAAATATATATCTTGGGCCCTCTTCCATAACATCTAAGACCTATAGTAAAGTACCCTAGTTTTGCTGTAACTAAATGTACTGGGTAAATGCCTTGATTTATGACTCTTTCATTTTTTTACCTATAAAATGTTTGTTTGACCACTTCTGCATTGGAAGCCTGTTTCCCATAGCCAAATTCCTGTTCCTTGGGCAGGAAGATCACTTATATTTGGCCCAGAGTAAAGGAATGAATAGAGTTGAGCATTCTTCCACCTCCACCTTTCAATACACAGAAGCATAAATGGTCTTATTTTCCTTCCTCTGCCCAGTGTAACGTTCATTTATGTCACCAAAACCTTAACCTTACTTGGTACAAAATCAATGCTGTCTTAGTCAATGGTCTGTGACTGTGAAGAGACACCATGATCAGGCAACTCTTATTTAAAAAAAAATCACATATTTGGAGGAGTGCTTAGTTTCAGAGATTTAGTTTATTATCGTCATGGCAGGGAACAATGCAACAGGCATGGTAGGCGTGATGCTGGAGAAGTAGTTGAAAGGTACATCTTAATCACAGGCAGAAGGAGGGAGAGAAAAAACTCCCATGGACCTACCATGGGCTTTTGAAAACTTCAAAGCCCAACATCCAGTGACACACATCCTTCAACAAGGCCACACCTTCTAATCCTTCTCAAATAGGGCCAGTCCTTGATGACTAAGCATTCAAATATAGGATCCCTTTGGAGGCCATTTTTTTTTTCAAGCCACCACAAATAGTTCTTTCTGCAAGAGCTTCCTACAGGAGGCAGGACAGAGATTCTATAGAATCCTAACAAAAGTAGAGAGCCTCCTTGAAAAGTTGAAGGAAAAGAACACTGTAGCACTATCCTTTCAGGTTGTTGGATCTAACCAGGTAATTACCTCCTGTGGTTGTCTAAGGGAAAATCATCCCTGTTTAGAATGTAAAAATACATACTGTTCTTTTTAGGAGCAAAGTCTGAAATCAAGTAGGGATGAGTTGACACCAAGCCCACGGATCTGGAAACTGCGTCAAGGAAGCACAGGCTTGTGGCGTTTGTGAGACAGACAGTGGCAGTTGGAAGATTTTGCTCTCAGATAATTTCAGTCACTGAATCCATTTCTAAAAATTACTGTCTGACAATTGGAGATTTAGATCAGCTAAGAACCAGTAGTAGTCTTACCCTAATGCCCGGGAAGTTCCTCTTGGGGTAAGGTATGGTGTTTGCCTACATGGCTGCTTATGATGTAAGCTGGGTTTGCTGAATTAAACAAAGGAAGCAGATTCTTCAATGAAGATAAAGACCCCTCATTAGTGTGGAAGTGAATGGGAGGCCACTGGAAATGATCACTCCCTCTGGAAATAACCAAAACCTTTGGCCGCCCACATTTTTCTTTTTGTCTTGCTGGCTTGTCTATGTGGTAAATAATTAACTTCTTGATTTGTAAAGAGGCTAGCCTTTGGAAAGATTTTGCAAATGGTATTGTCCCTCTCTGTTCCTCTCCACTTTCACAGTTTAGTTTTGTCCTGCTACTTAGTTACATGGGGGCTGCATGGCGTGCATTAATCATTTCCGTATGGGATAGAGACAGTAGTGCAGGATAGTCTGTAGTGTAACCAAATGTACTGGGTAAATGCCTTGATTTATGACTCAGTTTCAGTAGAAACTCTCCGCATTCGGATGCCTATCATTGATAGGTGGAGTATGTCATACGCCCCACTGTGAACCACCCTGAACTTAGTTGATGTCTGCTCTGTGGGGCAGGTTCTTATTAATTTAGAATCAGCAATGCACAAGTTTCAGTTGTCTGTGGTGTCTTACACAGGGAGTGTCATCCCAGTCAGGACTCCATGAAACCTGGTCTCGATCAATCGAGGAAGGAAAGAAAAGAGAGAACCGGAAAGAGAAGAAAATGAAAAACAAGAAGAGGAGGGGAAGGGAAAGAAAAAAGGAAAAGGGAGAGGAGGAGGGATGGAAGGAGGGAGGGAGGGAGGGAAAGAGGGAGGGTGAGAGGAATAAAGACTCTTCTTCCATTGTCTTAGCATAAGTGCCTGGGTCTGAAAACAATAAATAAATAAATAAATAATAAATAAATAAATAAATAAATAAATAAGATTTATTGATAAAATTGTTGCACTTCAATTCATAGGCCTTATGTAGCAGAGAATATCCACAAAGAATGTTAAACCCAAAGAATTGGGTGCCTTGTAATAGAGAAGGAACCTCTGGTGAGAAGGTGTATGTACTTCGGTAATAACTACCATGATGTGGGGCACTTGGCCAGGGCAGTGCGTTCAGAGTCTTCTCTGTCTCTCTGTGTCTTCAGAGACAAGGATATCCCTTCCTTTGGGGCATAGGCAGATGTCTCTTGTGTGTCTTTGCCCTGCCCTAGAGGAGAAGGAGGGACAATGGAGACTGCACCTGTCCCAAGTGGCCTGTGCTTCAGTTCTCAGTACACCAAGGCCCATGTCTGCAGCTAGTGCTACATTTTTGAAACTGCATCAAGAATAAGTCTGGGCTTTTAATAATGGAAAAGCTATCAAAAAGAATGTCTAAAGTAAAATCCTTAGAATAAATTAAAATTTTAAAAAAACTTATAGTATTCAAATTCAATTCACAAATCCCCGATTCCTGGTAGATGAATGACAGAACTCTATAGAAAGATAGGTTATTTGCGTAGATAGTTGACTCCCTAGTCTCCTTTCTGTTGCAGTGATAAACACCTTGACCAAAGGTAACTTTGGGGAGGGAAAGTGCCTAGGGACACACACACACACACACACACACACACACACACACACACACCATACACGCTCACACACAACAAATGAATGTGACAAAAGCTTAAAGGTGGAGGTGTAGCTCAGTGGTGGTGTAGCTCAACTTGCTTTGAAAGTTAGAGGCTGTGGCTCCCAGCTCTTCCTCCAGAAAAAGTCATGCTTTAAGTAACAGTTGAAAAGATCCGGGATAGTGCTTGACACCCTGTATTCAATAAATGATAATGCCTTTCAGTGTTCCCAAACATGTGTTTACACTCTCACCAAAAGGGAGACATTTATGTAATCCCTGTTATCATTCATCAGGTCTCACTATGAGCTACTGTGTGGCGTCCTAAAGTGGGATTGATAATTAAGGCCAGATTCCTCTCCAAGCACATTTTACACAGGCAAAACACCACAGCTTGTCTATTTTTAGCTGAAAGAGGAACTTACATTCTATTGCTCCCTCTCGTCAAATCCCTGGCAAATGGAAGCTCTCTCACTACGCACCATAAAATGCTTGTAATTTAGTAAAATGGAATTTGAAATTTTCTTCAAAATTGGAAACTACCCAGCAAAGGGAGAAGTAAAGCGGTCCCTAAGGAATTCACATTGCCAACTTTATTTGGTTTCTGAAAGGAACGAGTTTGATGGACACACACTCTAGCGCTCAGAGTTAAATCATCACAGATATACATATGAGAGGTGCCTGTTAATGGCTTTGGAGCCACTGCCGTAGAAGACCATGCAAGACTCACTTGAGGCAGCTACAGAATCCTGGCTCTGTTGTTTTCTTTTCTTTTCTTTTCTTTTTAACGCACTGAAGTCAGAGACTCTGGAAGGAAACCAGAAATCTCATTGTTAGTAAGCCAAGGATTCTTACCTACAGGGAAGTTGTTGGGCCATACCCATGGAACGCCTTATCCCTGTAGGAGCAGATGGGAGCTGAGGGAGGTGCTGAGCTCCCACAAGTGCCAGGAGCAGAGTACAGCTTGCTTTCTGCTTCTCTCTCCCCGTATCCAGACAGATCTGTTTCACACCTACAATTCTACTACAATTGCGTGGCTTTTTCTCCAATTAATCTTTTTTTTTTTACTCACTTTACATCCCAATCGTGGGAGAGCATGGCATTTGTAGTCTGCATGATTTCTTCGTCTACTGCCCCAAAACTAAACCTACATGTAGATAAATGGAACCTGAAAGAGGCCACTTCCTCAATGCACATGGCAAACACACACACACGCAAACACACACACACACACACACACACACACACACACACACACACACATACACACACACACACGAGAGAGAGAGAATGCCTCTCTCTCTCTCTCTCTCTCTCTCTCTCTCTCTCTCTCTCTCTCTCCCCCCCCCTTGAATGGTCAATATGGAGTAATTCCAATCTGTCCCCTAAGCCTCATTTGCCTTGAATTTATATAGAAAACTGATCCTCTCATCCACTGGAACCTAGATGCTACCATTTAGCTTTGCAAACCACATCTATTTATCTATGCTCTCTGAACAAGAATAACCATGAAGCAGTCCAAGGTGCCTGTGGTGATCTGAATGAGATGACCCTCATGTGTAGCAGCCATTTAAATACTTGGTCTTTAAGTGGTGATTCTTTGAGGAGACTTGGGTGTGGTCTTGCTAGAGAAAGTGTATCACTGGAGTGGGCTTTGCGGATTTAAAAATCATGTTACTATTTCTAGTAATCTATCATCTATCATCTATCTATCATCTATCTATCTATCTATCATCTATCTATCTATGTATTATCTATCACCTATCTATCATCTATCTATGTATTATCTATCTATCATCTATCTATGTATGTATTATCTATCTATTATCTATCTATCTATCTATTATCTATCTATCTATCTATCTAGTTTGTTGTTCAGTAAGGGAGCTCTCAGCCTCCAACTCTAGCTGCCATGTCTGCTGCTTGCTATCTATAACATTACAGACCATAACCCTCTGGAACTATAAGCCCCAAAATAAATTCTTTCTTTTATAACTTGCCTTGGTCATGGGGTTTTTTTATACTCTTAGAAAAGTAATTAATACACTGAAGAATGTAAGAGTGGTCATAAAAATTAAGAGCTGCAGCCTCTGCCCCATGAGAACAGTCTTTGGTCTCCATGTCATTACACCTGCTTCATAAACGTGGACGTGCCAAGGCTCTGTTACCTGAGAGGCCTTGGTTTTCTGGAAGCATGAATCCATGTGTATACCCTTCTATACTGCTTACCTCGCTCTCTCATGCCCTCTGTTCTTCCCACAAGAAATGCTGAGGACCAATGTACAGATTGCAAAGCAGAGGGACAGCATTGCTCCTTATAGCTATGGTTCCAGCTCTAACGTCGCTGTTTATACACTGTATGTGCTTTTTCTTCTCATCTGAAAAACCTTTTGAGGACCTCAGCCCACCCTGTGTGTAACATCACATCTTGAGTCACACCTTTCTGTTGCCCTTGGGTGGGGGAATGTCAAACACCTTTTCACACAAGTTCTTTGAGGAGCCATTAAAAATACCAGTTTATGGATCTACTCCAGGACTTTAAAGTGGGATTAAAGGCTGCTGTTTTTGTGTTTGGTCATTATCTTTTCCTGTGGTACAGGATTGAAATAGGGCCTCATGTAGGCCAGGCAAGTGCTCTCCTACTGAGCCTCAGCTGCAGATCTCATTCAGTTATCTCTGTATAAATAGAAATGCATGGAACTTTATAAGAGCCAGAGATTCTAATGTATACTGGACTGTACATCAAAGCAATTCTAGTTTTGGTCCAGCCTGTTTCTGTTTTGGTGATTGACATTTCTAGTCTCCTCATAGGTTGGTTTAATTTTAATACATTTTTATAGTGATATAGTTTAATAACTTTTAGAGTGATACAATTTAATTTTAATAACTTTTTAGAGTGATACATGAGTAAGCTAGTTTAGATACCTTCTGAATGCTTTTAAGTCTCTGAAACTCTGATACTTGGGAGCAGGGCATGTGTGTGTAGGTGTGGTAACCTTGGGTGTCCATCTCAGGAATGCCATAAGTGAATATCCTTTGAAACAAGTTCCTCCTTGGCCTGGTGCACATCAATTAGGTGAGTCTAGCCAACCACAACCCTGGACTTCCTCTCTCTGCCTCTTGGTAACAAGCACAATCCACCCCATGGGACAGTTTTATTTAGGTTCTGGCAATCAAACTCAGATCCCTATGCTTGCAAGGCAAGCATTTTACAGACAGAACTGCTCCTCCCCACACCATCCCTGAAGCTCTACTAACGTATTTCCCTGGGTATGGACCTTGTTTGTTAGAATGTAGGTGTCCAGTTTCCTTTCTTGTTGCTATGATAAAATACAACTTAGGGGAGGAAAGGTTTATTTTAGTTGATAGTTCCAGGTTACAGTACATCATTAGCTGGGAAAGCCAGAAATCAAAGCATCCAGTCAAGTTCACAGTCTAAAACAGAGAGAGGCCATCGAATCCCTCCCCCCAGAGCTCATCCCACAGAACATGAGGTAGATGGAGTGAGGGACACAGGATAGGGAATACAATGGAGCAGAGCTCATATGAACTAAGACTAAAGCAGCAGTCATAGGGTCCATACAGGTCTGCACCAGGTCCTCTGCATATAAATCATACCTTTCAGTTTAAAGCTTTTAGGGAATTCAGAATAAATGAATGAATGGGTTTCTTCACTCTTGTGACTTCTCTTGGGCTCTTTCGTTTACCTGTTGGCTTGGCTTGTCCAACTTTGTTATGATGTTTTTTTGTTTTACCATATTGCTTTATTTTGTAATGTTGTGTTGTTATCTCTTACATGCCTGTTCTTTTCTACTGAGAGACAGAAAGGGATGGATCCAAATGGCAGAGGAGATGGGGAGGAACTTGGAGGAGTAGAGGGAAGGGAAACTATAATCAGATTACACTGTATGAGGAAAGAAACTACGTTTAATAAAAGGGGAGAAGAAATAAAAATGAACACACAGGGAGAGAATGCATTTATGCTTACAACCCCTCAGCTGGCTTTCTCTACCTTCATGCCCATCCAGAGCTCAAGCCCAGGGAATGGTGTCACCCACAATAAGCAACTCTTCCCACCTAAATGAATAGAATCAGGGACAATTTCCCATAGACTTAGGGGCACCTTTGTCATTGAGGCACTAGGGATGTTCTAGGTGATTGTAGATTGTGTCAAATTTACAACTAAAAATAAACATCATACTTCATTCCCAGAGATCCTTCTGGCTTCTCAGTGATTCAGAAAATGATCTACACTTCCATGACACTCCCAAGCAAACAAACTGTAGACCTCCATGTCTGGGCCGCATTCCACAACAGATTACAGCATCTCCTCTCTTTACGCATGGGCCGCTTAACTTCCTGTTAGGTAAAGTGGGCCTCCCTATGACTCAAAGCTCTTAAGTACCAAATGATTTCTGCACCAGAGCCTAAAGATTATCTAATAGCTAGATTAAATTTACATAGGGCTTTGGGACCTGTGCACTCCTAAGTGGATTGCTTTACCTGGATCATCGTTAAGATTTAGTCAGCTCAATATGACCGGGAATGATTTCAGATACGGTTCTTCTCTGCACAGAATATTTCAAACTGTCTTCCTCTGCCCCTCCCTCTCTTACTCTTCTTTCTGTGTGTGTATGTCTTACACACACACACACGCACACACACACACACACACACACACAGAGAGAGAGAGAGAGAGAGAGAGAGAGAGAGAGAGAGATACTTAGCTTTTATTCAATCCATCCACTTAATACACTTACATTAATGGTGGCTTTTCATGGCAAGCTACTAAAATGGGTAGAAGTCTGACCTGTTAACCATGTCTACTGCATAGCATGGATGGAACTAGTCCCTTTATGCATTAGTGCAATTACTAGAAACCTCCCAACCAAAGTGGTCCCTGCCTTCCCCCCACATGGAGTTTACCCATGTGCAGGAGACAAGTATGAGTGATCCAACCATGCAACCAGCAGAGTTGAGCTGTGAGGAGAAGAGAAGCAATGGCTACCTCAGAAGACGGAGGCACAGGCTGCAGTGATAACAGACACAGGGCACTAACCCTTTGTTTTCCAGAAGGCAGGTTCTTGTGCATCACTCTTCTTAGTTTTTCACTTCTTCAATCCTATACATTATGAACATGCTTTTGAGGTCCTGGGTTTTACTGTGTCCTTGCTATGTCTCCATTTGACCAATCTTATACCACATCCAATTGAACTTGCCAGTTACAATGAGCTCTTTTCCTTCACGCACAATTTTTTTTAATGAAATAAAATATATGGTGTGTCTCCAAGGAGACCATTAAAAATGACATTTTGGAGAAGTGTACTAAGCTGTCATTGAAGAAATACAAGTCTTGTGCTGTACTCGTTTTGAGGATATGCTGGAGGCAAGAGGGCTGTGAGTAGGGATGATGAGAGAGAGGCAGGAAACAGAGCGCTTCTCAGAAAACAGAGGCATGGAGGGGCAGGGAGAGGGAGGGAGGGAGAGAGGGGGGAGGGGAGGGGGAGGGGAGGGGAGGGAGGGAGGGAGAGGGGGGGAGAGGAGGGGGGAGGGGGAGGGGAGGGGAGGGAGGAAGGGGAGGGAGGGGGGGGAGGGAGGGAGAGGGGGAGGGGGAGGGGGAGAGGAGGGAGGGAGGGGGAGGGGGAGGGAGAGGAAGGAGGGAGGGAGGAGGGAGAGGGGGGGGAGGGAGGAGAGAGAGAGAGAGAGAGAGAGAGAGAGAGAGAGGGAGAGAAGAGAGAGAGACAGTGAGACACAGTCTCACTGTAACACACAGTGTTAAAGTAAACCAAGTGACACAGTAAACACTTTGTCACAGTGACAAAGTGAACCAAGGGCTGTGGTAGGTTTCTAAGTTTTGCAACTGACAGTAACCTCCATTGTGAGACTAAGAACCAAAGATTCTGATTAAAATAAGAACTTTCCTTCTTGAGTCAGCATGTGTCCCGTAGGATGGAGCAAACCCAGCTGAAGTCATATTAAATACAGCTGAACGACAACGCAGCTCTAACATGAGCCAGTGTGCTTGGCTTGACAGTCTCAGAAAGGAAATACCGAAGTGGTCTCACGTCCTTCCATTTTTAACACTTCCATTCCAGAGGGTTAATTAGCACCCCATGCTTGTTGTTGTCCAGCAGAAGAGACCGCATCTACAGTTTGTTCAGGGCTGGAGAGACGGCTCAGCACTTAACTGCTCTTCCAGAGGTCCTGAGTTCAATTCCCCAGTAACTACATGGTGGCTCGCAACCATCTGTAATGAGATCTGATGCCCTCTTCTGGTGTGTCTGAAGACAGCTGCAGTGTACTCATATAAATAAAAATAAATAAATCTTTAAAATATAAAACAAAACGAAGCTTACAGTTTGCTCAGAGAGATCTTTACCATGTCTTCCTCTGTATTTCAAGGACCGTGTACTTAAACTAATCAGGGGCCCAGCTTCATGGTCCTTCCATAAGTGTAGCCAAGAGAAAGGATGAATACCCTCAAATCATTGCATACTGACGACACTGTGCATTTCCTATTACGGCTTCTTGTTGTGTTTTATAAGAAGGAAGAGGAAATACTTTCACTGGCTTCTTATTTATTTCTTTCCGTACAGAAAAGCAGGATAAACTCCAGCATGTGCGAGAAGAGGACTCAAACTAGCAATCGTTATTAAAATGTTTATAGATTTTCTGCTACTGCTCACTAACACCATATATCATTGTAGAATGAGAGAGAGAGAGAGAGAGAGAGAGAGAGAGAGAGAGAGAGAGAGCGAGAGAGCGCCCTGTCTGGAGAAACTACTGACATCGTTTTATTATTATTTCAACATAATGGCCCTGAGAAGGCTATCTAATGTCAAGTGCCCCCCCTGTAAAGTCAACAAGAGGAGAATTTCCATCTGTAAATTTCGGTCATCCTCTAGTGAAAAGGTTCCAGTCATTTTGTTGTCAAGAGAACTAATGATGACAAAGCTATGACCTTCACACAGTGAGATTAATGGGAAACTTGGGACAACATTCTCAGCAAGAAGACCGGGTTTCTTTAGGGGAGATGTGAATCTTAATCTTATGGTTTGTGTCATGCATGTCAGGAACAAACCCATGTAGATATTCAGGGAACACTTTCTGAGGGCTGATTGTGTGCAGATTGAAAAATGACTTTTGTGCCCCAGTAAAGACATGCATGTATTTGTAGCTATAGGACAAAACAGTAATGCCTCAGTAATGGAATTGACTTTGGGCCCCAGTAAAGACATGCATGTATAGTTAGCTACAGGACAAAACAGTAATGCCTCAGTAATGGAATTGACTTTATGCCCCAGTAAGGACATGCATGTATAGTTAGCTTCAGGACAAGACAGTAAAACAAATATAATACAGACGGCTCTCACCTGGTGTTTTCAGACAACTGCAGATGTTGATATCAGGGACACTGATTGATCTTGGTGGTTATAGATTAGTTGCCATGCAGCATTTTAAATAAAATGCTTTCTGAAATTCCTTCAGATTTAGTATAATACTAGGAGTTATACAATGTCTCTGCCACATGATTAATCATTTTCTAACTTTCGGCAATTTACTTGGCTGCCAGAATCAAGACTTACGTTAAAGTAACTTCCTGAAGGTCATGCTGAAATTTCAGAGGCCTGATAATCCTGAGAACCAGTAGCAGGTTTATTTCTGAGATAACAGATCGTCTCTTCCTTCTCCATAGTACAGGCAGCCATTTCTATCAAAATGTGAGTCAGGAAACCTTGCTGCTCTGAGGAGCCTTGACCACATGCCTGCATAAAATATTAGAGGTGCAGAGAACCTTAAAGTAGTGTATCTATCCATTAATCTGGGGGAAAATGTGATTGCTGCCCAGAGATGAATATGTGTCCATCCACATCACCAACTCCTAGTTTCTTCTAATATATATTCTAATATAATATATATTACATATATAATATATAATAAATATAAAAGATGAGAAAAAGGAAATATGTTTATTACTTAAGTAGAGAAAATAGTGTCTCTAATAAACAAAGGGTTTGTTTCACATTAAATACTCTCTCAGCAACCTCACTCATACTTCATAGTAGATATTCAAATATTTAGACCACCAGTTATAGGTAAAGATGAATTTTACTTGCTTCCTTCAAATTAATCCATTCCCCTTAATTAGATTAGCTGTCCATAGTAGGTCCTGGTAAGGGCCACCCTGCCTTGTCCTTTCCTATGTGCCTTTGTTGGAAACACTAACCTTGTTTCCCTCCCCTAATCATCTCCCTGGGTTGGTTGACTGTGGGGTTTAATTTGTAAGCCAAGAAAAGTCTGTGCTATGAACGACAAGAGTTTTGTTGCTTTCTTTAAGAATTTCCAAAAAGGAGTGTCTGCTGGTTTCTACAGGCTTTGTAATAATACAGTCCTAGAAAATTACTAGAAGTTGTGTCTATTTAGTTCACTGTATAAAGAACCTCTTTGGCCAGGCATGGTGGTGCACACCTTTAATCCCAGAACTTGGGAGACAGGGGCAGGCAGAGATCTGTGAGTGTAGGCCCAGCCTGGTCTACATGGTGAGTATCAGGAGAGCCAAAGACACTGTCAGACAAAACCAAAATAATAAAATAAAGACCCTCTTTGCTTAGGTATTTTGTTTCTCAAAGTAGGTCATATTTAATTAACTCCACACTGAAACATTTCAGTGGGGAATTTTAGATGTGCTTCTGTCTATCCAGTTCCTCCATTATCCTCAGAGAGCAACGCCCACAGATAACTGACTTTCCTGATGTAAAAGTGTGGAGCTGGAACCTGAAAAGAAAAGTCATTTCTTATTGGGAAAGTGGTGTGTTCTGGGGAAAACAGGCTGTTTTCAAACTTGACTTCTGATCCAAGTGAACACCTGTTTCTAAAATCAGTTTATTATTATTTGCTTGTATATGTGTGTGTGTGTGTGTGTGTGTGTGTGTGTGTGTGTGTGTGTGTGTGTGTGTATGTGTGTGTGTACTAAAGGGCAGAGAACAACCTGGGGAGTCAGTGCCCTCCTTCCGTCTCAGTGAGATCCAGTCTCCCATTGCATACTCCAGGGTAGCTAGTCAGTAGACAGATGGATACCACTGCATTTGACTTTACACATGAAATCCCACAATCAGAACTCAAGTCCTGAGATTTTCCTAGAAGCACTCTTACCTGCTGAACCATCTCCCCAGCCCTAATGTAGGAACCTTGTTTCCCTCTCATAGAAACATCAGTGTCTTTGATGTATAGATATCTTTGTGAGTTTGGTTGGTTGGTTGGTTGGTTGGTTGGTTGGTTGGTTGGTTGGTTGATTGGTTGGTTGATTGGTTGGTTGATTAGTTGGTTGGTTGGTTGGTTGGTTGGTTTTGTTTTTATCTTAAATCTGCTTTATGTCAGAAATAGGGATTTTTCTGAACTCTGGCCTTCACTCATTATTCAAATGTGGTCATAGATAGCAATAACAAGTCAGTAGGTGGAGGTAGGAGGAACAGAGCCTAGGATTGCAGATGTTTGCCACCAAGTTCATCTGACCTCTCCCTCAGCCCATCATTATCTTTGATATATGTCCATGCATTGATATGTGAAGTTTTTCCAGAAGAGGAAATCACAATTACAAGGATCTGGGACACTTGTCTTCAGTGACCACTCCTTACAAGATATATAGATTTTGGACAGAAACACTCTTACTCCAGGGCCCACGTTTGGACGTCAGCACTCCAACTCTGTGACTGTCTGTAAACAATTTGAATTCTCTGAGTCTGGCCTCTTCATCTACCAAATCAAGGCACCGTAGTAAAACCTCTCTCCTAAGACTGTTGAGTTAAATGCATTAATTTTTACCTGTAATTCTAAGCAGTAGAGACAGCTATAAAAAATAATAATGGTGGTGTTAGTGGAGAAAATAAAAATGACTGTGACTTATAATATAATTAAGCCAGAAAGTGATCAGGAAAAGATTCATGGAAAAGAATGCTTTACCACTCCCAACGTTAATATTTCAATTACGTCATGGTCAGGGTTCTGTGCCACTGAACAGTGAAGCTCCTTGAAGCAGCTATAAGCAAGGCAACGCTTGAGTCTTTTTTGCAAAATGCTGAAGGGACAACTACCATGTCACCATTTGGTCTTCAGTCTCCACCATACTGCTGTGTGTTGGACAGATAGGCAAAGTACATGGTCTCAGTCCTGAGAAGGGGGCTTCAGGAGCCAGGAGGTAATTAAAACGGCAGTACACATATGTGAACACACTCTTTATGTTCGGAACAAAGGAATACATTTTAGTGAAGAGGAAGGGAAGTTTAATCCAACAGAAATTCTTCTGCAGGGCAGGGGGAACTGTAGGGTCTGTGGTAGGCACCACAAGAATGGGGATTTGGAACTGAGCGACTTGAGGTTCTCCCTGTAGCAGGGAGTGTGTGAGAAAAAGTCTGACTGATAGTTCTCAAAGAAAGAGGCTGCCATCAGCCTCCTCCTCTCCTGCTCTCTTAAAGCAGTTCAACAGCCAGAGCTATCTTTTGTGGCCAATTACAATGTCAAGGCAAACTAGTTACAAAGGAATTTCAATGCAGCACAGTTATTGTACTCTGGAAGAGTGAGTACAAGAGAAGTCGAACGTTTGCAGGGGCCAAGATGCCCTCAGATACAGTGACAGCAGCATAATTTTCACACAGACTGGGTGACACTCATTTCTTGGGCTCTCTGAGAGTTGATGCTGTGCCCAGAGGACTGACATTTGGCTAGTTGTGCTTAAAATTATTACAGGGGATTGTGATATATTTGAAGTCAAAAATTGGCAATTGGCCATGAGGTATTTAAGTAATTACAAGGTGTATCATTTTGATGTTCATGGTGTTGACTCCTTATAAAATGCTAGGTGGATGAATATTTTCTGAAAAAAATTTAAATAAATGCCAAGGGTTGTACAGAGATTTTTGCTTTTCCAATAAGCACTTCAGTTAGACATTTGTGTATGTGTGTGTATGTGTGTCTGTGTATGTGTGTGTGTGTGTGTGTGTCTGTGTCTGTGTGTGCGTGTGTGGTCTGTGTGTGTGTGTTTATTTAATCAATAACTTAAAACATCATAATAGAACATGTCATATGTTTGTATTTAAGGTTATAAAAACTGCATAACAGCAAAAAGAACCCAAGTATGTGGATTTGGAAATTTAATTATTGCTCAATGTCCCTTATTGCTGAGTTTTTGACATGAGTAGTAGAGAACTCCCTTCATTCCAGTACTTAGGAGACAGAAGCAGGTGAATCTCTCTGAGTTTAAGGCCATTCTGGCCTTCCTAGTGAATTTCAGACCAGCCTGGCTACATAGTGAGGCCTCCTCTCTCTCAAAAAAAAAAAAAAAAAAAAAAAAAAAAAAAACCTATCGCATTGCCATTAAGTAAGTTGCGTCATAGGAGATGTAAAGGAACACAGCCTCCAGGGTCTGGACTTGACATGAGGCTCTTTCTTGATGATCCATTTCCCATCTCTTTTTTTTTTTTTCATTTTATGAGATAGGGTCCCCCTGTGTAGCTATTTCCCACCGTTTGCCTCTATTCTATCAGCACCCTTCCCCATGTCATGTAGAAGACATCAGGCATCGGCTGGGGATTTCAGCTTATCGCCTCAGCTTCAACTTCTATGAGGAAGCCATAAAAGTTCTGCAGAGCAGTGTCACTCATCCCTAAAGAAACAGCATCAGATGAGACCTGTCACATTGTACTGTCTGCAGTTACTCTCCAGTACTTCCTTCATTTCTGTGTGTCCCCTTGCTGCCGTTGACCCCGGGGTTCCTTAACTTACATTGTTTGTCCCTGGCTGTGAGTGAGAGTTGTTTTGTTGGTTTGCTTGTTTGTTTGTTTTTTCTGATTACTATCTCTCTAAGCTTTGAGAAAATGAGAAAACCTTTTCTAGCTACCATATTTGGAAGTGTTGTCACCCAAAGCATTCACCTTCATGAGTAGCTTCCAGGTGATTCTCTGTACCAGATTCTCCAAGATGGACACTCCCCTTTCAGGTTTTCATTTGTTATGAACATGTGACTTACAGGAAAGCACTAAAAAAACAAATCTGATATTTAGCTGCTAAAGGAATCAAGGTTTTAAAAAAAACGGAATTAGGCTTTTGTTTGAAAACCAAGTTGAACAGAAGCAGTAGATGTGAATATCCTGATGTATTAGACCTATGACGTATGATTTGTAGAAGCTCACAGGCATGGTCACTGATTAGGAGCCCTCAAGGAGCAAATGAAGAGATTAAGTTGGTCAATGTGACTTGGCACTTTATGAAACAGCTTCATCTATCCACAGTACACAGTTTTCAGAATAATTGGAATAGATGTGTAAGATCCCTCGATGCCCTCCTGTTATGGTTTGTATATGCTTGGCCCAGGGAGTGGCACTATTAGAAGGTGTGGCCTTGTTGGAGGAAGTGTGTCACTGTGGGGGTGGGCTTGGAGATCCTCCTCCTAGCTTCCTTCGGGTGAAGATGTAGAACTCAGCTCCTCCTGCACCATGCCTGCCTGGATGCTGCGATGCTGCCATGCTCCCGCCTTGATGATAATGGACTGAACCTCTGAACCTGTAAGCCAGCCCCAATTAAATGTTGCCCTTTATAAAATTTACATTGGTCATGGTGTCTGTTCACAGCATTAAGACCCTAACTACGACACCTCCCTTAATGGTTTTCTGTGTATTCAATGTGTAACTTTTAGGTAATCAGTATGAAACAAGTGCTTTACATGCTATGTATCACTAGTAATTTCGAGCTTAAAATGGCTTTACTGTGGAAGGGCTAGCCTTCTATTCCTAGGCCCAGTCAGGCCTGCTGTTTGACAGGTGGTGTAGATAGTCTCAGCACAATCATACAGGGTAAATATCATCAGCTCTCAAAAGGCATGGTTCAGAGAAAACACAAACGGAAGCTGATTCCAGACTCACTCTTACCCCATAGCTCGCTGTGTTCAGTTCTGCTAAGAAGTCATGTGACAAGCTGGTGAGGAACTCCCTTCCCCTTGCCTCTGCTTTCTTATGTGTACAACTAACTGTAAATGGATCCGATGGCTTCTAGGGTTCTAGCTAGCTCTCTGGAAGTCTGACTGTTCACCGATTTTTGTATATGAGCAGCAGATGGTGCTATAGAGCAAGGACCAAGTAGCGCCTTCCTTCCAGGCCCGGATGACTGCATAAATAACAGTTATTTATGGTACTGTGACAAAGTCACTAGAAAATTCTTACATGGTAATTGGAACCGTAAAGACTATTATCATATTCATTAAAATACGTAATTCAACACCATCAGTATCTCTAAATCGAACATCTAAATCATCTCATGATATTGTTGCTATTTTAAATCCGGGGGGATAAATCAGAAGAGTAAAATCCTCATTTTAAAACATAAAGAGGGTGTGTGGAAATGGCTCAGCAGTTAAGAGCGTGATACTGTTCTTTCAGAGGACCCAAGTTCAGTCTCGGCACTCCTGATATTTGAGTTACAATCCATGTATAGCTCTAACTCCAGGGATATCTGGCACCTCTGACCTCCATTGGCAACTGCACCCCATGTGCATATATGCCCCCATACACACATACGTGCCACTCCCACATGCATGCACACAACATGAAATAAATATGTAAAAACATATATGAAAACATACATAAAGATGCAGCATTTGGACCTTTTCTGTTGGCTGCTATCTGGCTAGAGACTCACATGGTATCTCTTTATTCAAATGAATAACTTGTATAATAAGAATAAAATGCAGCATTTGTGTAGTATATGTCAGATCTGTACTACGCATAAACATTCACCATAATACGTGATTTAAAATGCATGGCAAAACACAAAAATATCATTAATTCATTCATATCCCTTAAGCCTCTGAGAAATCATTATAACTCTACATGAACAAATGACTAATCCTGCTCTCCTGAAGACTGTGTCTCACTAAGAGAGCAATGATTCAGTAAAGAAAGAATTTTTTTTTTATTAACTTGAGTATTTCTTATATACATTTCGAGTGTTATTCCCTTTCCTGGTTTCCGGGCAAACATCCCCTCCCCCCCCCCTTCCTTATGGGTGTTCCCCTCCCAATTGCTGCCCTCTCCCCAACAGTCTAGAAGAAAGAATTTTTATATGCACGGTGTGTCAGATAATAAACATAAAGGTGAAAGGAATATGGAGATAAGTAAGCTGCTGTGGAAAGAACATATATATGTGAATATTCTATGACAGTATTTTTTAATGGAAAAAAATACCAGTTATGGAAAACATGAGGCAGAGCCCGTGTGTTAAGTTGTGTGGCAACAAAAACTTCCATAAAATATCAGATGGAGAGCTATGAAATGTTGAAATGCTCATACTAAGTTTTGAGAACCCAGGTGGATATTCCAGATGGGTGAGACTGTGTAGGAAAAGACTAGATTTGAAAATGTATTTTAGAAGTCTTGATACATACTGAGTTCTTCCTGAACAGCAGAGGAAAGACACAATCCATCACAGACTCTACAGATGTCAGTGTTGGATACTGGCAGGAGAATGCATGGCACACTGGTGTGGTGACCTTGTGCTGCAGTCCATGACTGACTGCTTCCCCACCCCATAGCCTTTTAACTCCTTCCCTATAGAATTCTGTTCCTATAGTCTGTGTCTACTACCTAGAGACTTCTATTTGAATTCCACAACTATTCATATTTTATAAACTCACTTCCTATTTTTTAGTTGATTTGTAGTGAATGTTACCAAGGGAATATACATAGTCAGACACACACACACACACACACTACATTCATATGTGTACATAAATGACAACTTGGATCTTCTGCTGACAGGAAAGTAGCTGTGTGGTTACCCACCTGTTGGTCAATCCATAAATGTAGGATCTACCCCCAAATTTAGGTCATTATGTGTTCACTGTGTGATGTTTTCGATGAGTGACTAAGCATATCACATGTACGAAGGCGAACTAATCTAGCAATTTGAAGAGCTGTCTTTAGAAGACTGTGGTATTCAATCCTCTTACCAGAACTCCCAGCATGCCTTGCACCCTGAGGCCTTTCCTTGCGCCTTAATGCATATATTCCTGTGACCTTACTGCCTTCTCTTGAGCCCTTACCATTAGTCTCTTTCATGTCTAATCTCATCTTCAGCATCTGCTGCACTGCAGACTTGAATTAACATATCACATGAATATAAATCTGCCTTTAATATGAAAAAAAATGACCTTCTGGTTTCCTTCTTCCTTGTCATCAATCTTTGATCAACGCTGAATCCAGCCCATGGCAGCAGGGTGATATAACACAATTTTCTTACTTATGACAGTGTAATTAATTCTTGTATTTTTATGATGAGCCATTTAACCAGCATGTCTGGTGGCATTAAGTGACACTCTCATACATATCTTATCACTCTGTAGAAACCAAGTATTACCAGTTCTTCCTCAGAACACACATAGAATTATATTCTGGATGCTCTTAAAATAAATGCAGCCACCGAATTTGGCTAGTGGATTATTCTATTGGTCCAGTAAAATGTGACTCAAAGCATCTTGTCTTTGCTGAGAAGAAACATGAGTGGCCAGTATGTAGACAGACTCTCTTCTCCCTGCTATGAGACCTGGGAAAACTCATCCTGATGAAACCTGTGTCTCTGTGCTCTACCATGACCTCATCAGCTTCACTGGTCACAGCTGTAGACTACTGTGAATCCCTGCAATTTTTGGACTTATTTAACAAGAACTAGGTGGTTTTCCACTAACAACTGCAATCAATGTTCTGTTCCCAATGTCCATAAACCAATACCTCAGGATGCATACTAAAAGCTCGGTGAAGTCATAAAAGTTTCATCCAAGTTTGGGTGTCCATCACTTCAATATATGAGTGTGTTCCAAAGCCAAGCCTCAAATATATGTTCATTTTCCTTGAGTAAACATAATTAAAATGAAATTAAAATGGAAGTGTTGTAATGGATTTGACATAGCACTTGACTTCTGAGTCGCACTGTGGATGCTACAGTCCATGGGAAGTGGGATATCACTTGAGGACTTGGAATGTGATTGGCCGTTCTTACCCTTCCCATGTACTACTTTGGATAATTGGAGAGAGTGGGGTGGCAGAGAACTTTAAGTTTATTAAATTAATTGCAATGTTTTCCACTCTTCTTGAAGGAATGGCTGCATGTCTTTGTTCCGGTGTGCTCACCACCGTGTAGTCAAGATTTATACTCATGGAATGTCTACAGATCTTTCTGGATCTCCTACATAAACTGTGATTAAATCCATACAAATTAGGTAATCTGTTTCGTTTTGAAGAAATATGCACTCTTCAAATATAGATTAATGACTTATTTCCCATCTTGAGATGTTTCTGATTAAAACTTTTGAGGGGAATTTTGTTTAACAATTTTAGAAGAGCCCATACAGTTAAGGACTTCAGAGTTTTCTTTTTTCTTACTTATCCATACAGCATCCTTCATGGGACTTGGCAATTCATGATATTATTAGCCCCAGACCACAGTTATACAGACCCAAAGGCTCAAAGGGCAAGTGAGAACCACTGGGTAGACAGGCTGCATTCTACAAAAGTACCAGACAAAAGCAATTAGACAGTGATACAAAACTGACAAGGCGATGGCTACAGCTTCCTTTAAACACAACTCCATAGTTATCAGAGAACTAAATAATTACACAAAGGAGAAAGCGAGGGGATACCTCCATCAGTATTGCTCTTGCACTGTGTTCTAGTTTGCTTTGTATCCCTGTGGTACAACACCATGACCAAAAGTGAGCAACACTTTTGCTTTAGCTTAAGAGGGAGAGCCTATCATGATGGAGAAGCATGGCACGGGTGGAAGATCAGAAAACTGAGGGATCACACACACACACACACACACACACACACACACACACACACAGATAGAGAGATACACAGAGAGAGACAGACACACAGAGACAGAGAGACATACACAAAAATGTACAAACACACGAGAGATACACACACATGCAAACATGCAACAGATATACACACATACACAAAACAGTCACACACACACAACACACAAATAAAAGGCCACAAAAGGGCACATACAGTGCCCTTGCTTTGACATAGTCAAGACATTCTAGAATTAATTTGAAGTATGGAATTCACATAAAAATGCAAAAAGCCCATATTTACATTTTTTAACTTTGCGATGTTAAATACCAGACTTTAAAAAGATCATTAGGGAAATTAGGTAAATGGAAAACATCAAGAAGAACAGCAAGTGTTTACTAGTAGTTTGACACCTACATACGTATCCTACCAGGTGGACTTAAGAAATAAAGTTTATTTGAGGAGATGAAAAGGAAACCAGTAGATGTAGCCAAAACAAAATGCAAAGGAACCTGCGGTGCATGAGAACGAATTCTGATGAGCCAAGGACAAGAGATGACAGAAGAACGAGCTATCTCTGCTGTAGTGTGAGGGAGGGCAAAGCCATGGTGCCACTCCAGAGCTAAATCTATAGTGTGAGGGACAGGGGACGCCAAGGTGGAACTTCAGTCATGCATCACAGTCACTAACGTTCTTTGGAAATCTTCTGAGAGCTTCCTGCTATTTTGTCAGGGTGTAGGAATGATCTCCTTCTTTTAAAGAAAACTAAGTAGTCTCCTTCCCTCCCTCCCTCTTAAGTCAATATGTTAAGGTAGTAACCGCTTAAAGGAAGATAAACCAACACTTCAGAGTTCTGTGCTTATCTTTTGTCATTCTTCTGGATATTGAATAGGATATTCAAGCTATCCTATAAGCATGAATCTTTTTTGTAAAAACAGACAATAACAAGAAGAAGCATTTCTAAGACTCTGGGACGCTCTGTACACTCCCCTTGGGTCCTTATAAAGTGCACAGAATCTCCTGGTATCAATAATAAGGCTTCTTTTTTCCTTCAATCACTAAAATTACTCTCACTGCATGAATCTCGGTTTCTTTTCCATAAAATGAAAATAAAATTGACCTTGTATGTACCATACAGCTAGGTTCTGAATATAAAAATAGCATCTCTGAATAACAGGATTTATATGTTGAAAAACTCATACAAGCCTAAAAAGTTGTTGTGTAGATATTCTTATAATTTTAATACACTTTACAGGATAGTGTTTTCCATAAAAAAAGAAAGTTGGAAATATTAGCTTTTTGGACTCCACAGAAGGTAGCCATATTTGCAAAGAAATGGGTGAAGACAGAATCTACAGGAACTACACAGGATCATCTTCTCCCAAAGTGTGCTGGAAAACTATTGTACTTTATAGTAATTGCCTGTATCTATCTCTTCTTCTAGAACATACATTAGACCTATCTTATGAAACATGTATCTCTAGTAGTCAACGAAAAGTAAATACATAATAAATAAATGGAAATGGTAGAGGGAAGGAGAGGGGGAAAGAGGGAGGGAGGGAGAGAGGGAAGGGCAGATGGATGGATTAATGGATGGACAGATGAATGGATGGATGGATGGACAGATAAATGGATGATGAATGGATGGACAGGTGGACAGACAGATGACAGATGGATGGATGGACAAGTAAATGGATGAATGGATGGATGGACAGACGGATGGATGGATGGATGGATGGATCTATGGGCAGACAGATGGATAGATGGATGAACAGATGGACAGACAGGTGAGCAGGATTCCCTTGTAGTTTATATTGACTGTCAACAGGATCTAGAATAACCTTGGAGGTAAATCTCTGAACACATCTGAGAGAGTTTTTATTTCACTTCAGTTGAGGTGGGAAGACCCATTATAAATGTGTGCAGACTATTCATCCCATAGGCTGGGTTTCTGAACTGAACAAAAAGGCGAAACCAAGCTCAGCACGAGCATTCATCTCTCTGCCTCCCAAATCTCAGTTTAGTGTGGCTGACTGATTTGTGCTTTCAGCACCAAGGCTTCTCCACCAAGATGGACTGTACCCCACATCTGTGACCCAAACCAAAACATTCCTTCCTTAAGTTATTTCTGTAAGTTATTTTGATCACATCAGTGAGAAAAATAAACAATACACTCCCGTGGATAGTTTTGACTACAGTCTAGAAAACTGTTAAAACCCCAATCGTAGTCCATGACTATCAAAGGAGAACTTGAACTGTATTCAGGGTGAGTACTCAATGAGCTAGCCCAGAAGGCTTCAACATCTAAGGAATCTTATGAGTGGAGTGCTAAAGATGTAAACATTTGAGAGCAAAAGATATACTCACTGAGAGGACTAGGGTAGATACCCCATCTCCCAGGAAAAGGGCTTATCAGCACATCAGAAATAGAATATTCTAAGGAGATGGAGACATGGTCCTGACTTAATGACTTAAAGTCTGCTGGGAATCTAGATTTGCAACACTGTTTTGAGAAAGAGGATGCAGGAGAAGGCTGGACTGATAGGGAAGCTCAGAAGAACAGAGGTTTCGGCTGTGCTAACTGCAGAAGTAGCTTAGCTGAATGGGAGCAGGAGGAAGGAGCATCTGCCTCCTGTTAGGATTGACTCAGGCTAAAAAATATAGTTCATTAGAAATAGCAGAAGATGCTATCTCTGTCTGCAGCCTCTTCTTACTGATGATGATTAACCTTCCAGTATCTGCTGGCATTTGTAGAAAAAATCGTTCTCGTGCCCTCTGCTGGGTGGCCCAGGACTGACCAGTAGAAACCACAAGTCAATCATGACTGGTTCATATATATTCTAAGGTTTATACAACTGTCAAAGAAATGGAAGAAAGAGATCTCAAGTCTATCTAAAGTCTGGCTTCGTGAGTGGGATTGGTTTGACAGACAGGCCCAACAGGATAGATCCCACTTCTGAAAAAAAAATCTGGCAAATTGTGTGCTCCGTGCTTACAATTGTATGTCATGCTGTGAGAAACTCCAAGTCATTTAGAGTCAATATGGTGTAAGAAAAGTATAAAAGGCAAAATTTGAATTTCATTATTTTGAAATGTCAAGAATGGGTTCTGATGGCTTAGATTGGAGTTTTGATTCTTCATCTTAGATCTGAGTGATTATATTCCTCCCAGAATCAATGCATTTCTTGAAAGTGGCCAAATGAAGGACTTTTACAGTTTCTGTGGCTGATGTGGTTCATACTTGTACATTTCATTAGTTTTCTGAATCTATTCAGATATGCATCAGACACTGAGAAGAGCAATCTCCTTCTGACTTAAGTAAAAGGCTGCTTAATGTTTGTTCAATCCCTGCTAGGGATTGAACTCAGGACCTCGTGTATGGTAAACACAAGCTCCATTGCTGAACTATATTCCCATCCCTGACCTATATCCCCATCCCTGACCTATATCCCCATCCCTGACCTATATCCCCATCCCTTGTTTCAGTTGTTATTTGGTTTTGATTATTTAGGGTTGCTTTGGTTTCTGTTTTGAACCAAGTATTCTTTGTGTGATTCAGGCTGGCCTTGAACTTGCCAACCTAGAACTACCTATCTTCCTCCCAGGTTTGGGAAGTGTAAGGATGTGCTACCACGCTGAACTAAGTGGAAGCCTCTGTGCCTTATAAACCTTGGTCATATCATAGAACCATTTCATAGTTCTAAAGCAGGTGTGTACACTATGCCAGTGTGGGTATGTAAACTTAGCCAAGGGTTTCTCCTCAGGCATTATACATTGTGGTTTAAATATGCTTGGTCTAAGGAGTGTCATTATTAAGATGTTTGGCTTTGTTGGAGGAAATGTGTCATGGTAGGTGGGGACTCTAAGACCCTCATCCTAGCTGCCTTGAAACCAGTCTTCTCCTAGAGGCCTAAAGGGGAATGTGTAAAGCTATCAGCTCCTCCTGCCTGGACACTGTCAAGCTTCTGCCTTGAAGATAATGGACTGAACCTCTGGCCCTGAAAGCCAACCCCCATTAAAGGTTGTTCTTATAGGAGTTGCTTTGGTCATGGTGTCTGTTCACATCAGTAAAACCCTAGCTAAAGCATATGTCTTCAGGCAACATTGGGAGAAATGACAGCATTGATAGTCACCAGTCACTGGCACCTACATTACCTGGGAACTTAGTTTCTCACTTTCTCTCAGTGCATAAATCATCTGCATTCTGCTTCATAACTAAATGCCATTAGTTTCATACATGGGTGGGAATGTTCTTGCATCCACTGTTACTGCTCTTGGATGCTCTGCATAAAACTTAGTCATGAAGAAACAGCATCAGGCAGCACAATTTGTACTCGTAACTCAAGTCTCCACTAAGAGTTATGTGATTCCTTTGCAGATATGAATGCTTTGATAGCTGGCAACCATTTTACTCCATTCTTGAGGGGTCTTAAAGCATTTACATCAACAATGGGAATGTCCTTTTGGTGTTGTCTCAAATGAGATGTAAGGAAGATTTGATTTTAATTTTCTCCTGAACCATGACCGTCTTCTGAACCATGTATCCAAAGCACCCACTTACATGCTCCACAAATGTATATAACTGTACTCCTCTCAGGGCATTAAAAAAGCAGACTTTTCTCAGTGAATCAGCACTTGCCTGGCACATCTAAGATCCTGGGTTTGATCCCCAGAGCCACAGACAACAGTAAAATAGTTTTGCATGCAAACACTTTGCAAGGATGTACCTCCTTTCGCTGCAAGGCAAGACAGTCCGTGATTGTCACCTTGATTCCTTGACTAGTGCAGATGTAAAATTACGTGATTACTTGCTTATTTTCTTTTCAAGGGCAATTTATCAAGAGATCTCAGTGCACTGTACTAAGCAGGCATGTCAGGAGATAGAGCAGGATAGTACATCAGTACGTAGAGCTGCCCGTGCTCACCTTCAGTCTCAGCGTGCTTCCTAGACATAAGTGTCAGGTGATTATTTACCAGGGTTGATTGTTTCTGATGAGACTCTGAGCCCCGGGCATGCTTTAAATTTTTATTTTTGTGTCACCAAAGATCAGCAAATCCTTTACTGCACGCTAAGAGAGATGGCGCTGTTTTTAACCTAGGAAGGACGCGCCTGTTAAATTGTCAATGCTCACACTCCCTTCAGAGGGTTCTGGTCAAATTTGGCGATGCTGCTATTGAGGTTTGTCCAGTATATCATGTGCACTCTTTAGCTCCACCCATATCTGAACAACTTTAAGACAAACCAGAAGGGTTAATGTTTACAAAAACGAAACTATGGTTTCTGTGTGTCACCACTTGAAAGTAATCAGCTTTTGAGCAGTCGTGTTTGGTTGGCTCTTCTGTGTATCAGGTAGACAGACGCTAGGTGGCGACATGCAGGCTGCAAAGGCTTCTAGAATCTTCTGATTCTAGGGCTGTAATGTAAATTTGGCTCCTGTGAGGTCTCTGCTATTCTTAGTTACTGTTTAACGTATTGCTTGTTTTAAAGCTTAAAAATGTCAGAAGGAATACACTACAATAGTCTTTTAAAGAGAGCCAAAAGGCAGTAAAGTATTCTATGTGGCATAAGCCACCACAGACAGTTTTAATTAACAAGTTTATCGAGCTACCAAATGGGAGAAATGCGATAAACAGGATAGTTGTGATGCCAAAGTGTATTTTTATAATGTCATTCGAGACGATTAGATCTCCACTGCCTAGACATTCAGATGTAGGTAAGTGTGCATATTAGAAGCCAGAGATGGAGTACAGTTGTAGGGTACCAAGTGGTTACCAGTTCTGTTCCCGTCACCTTGGACACATTGGAAACCACATTGCTATTGTTAATCCTGCTGCTAGAGATCCAACCCACTCTTCAACATGCTAGGCCAAGTGCCGAACCACTGATCTCATGAAGCTCTTTAAATGGAGTAATTTACCTCAGTAATTATGAAGGGGTCTCTGCAGTGCTTCTTAAGACAAAACTAAGACAGCTGAGGAACAGCAGACACAATGTGATATACATTGCTACCTCCCAATAGTGTCAACATTGAGACAGAATTGTCTCTTAAAGCAAACACCTGATGCTGACTAAGGGGGGATAAACTTGAGTTCTCGTATGAAGGGACATTCACTCACACCTGTAAATGTGTGTTTGCTTTCTATTGTGATATGTTGTTTCCTTGGAAGGGAGAGGAGGCAGTCACAGGCATTGGTTCCCAAACCTGATCAACAGAACTCAACAATGCTAAGAAAGTGTGTGTGGAAGGGGGCAGACAGAATTCTCTGAGGGTCAGCCTGGGATTTTGTATTTACTGCAAGCATGCCTGTTGATGCTCAATGGCTACTTGCATCAGAGTGCTTGCTGTATGGTATGGTGGGGGATGGTTCTTGTTCTTTTAAGTTGAAAGTGACCCCATCCTTTTTACTAGAAGCTATGGATGCAGTTCAGAAGGAGACAATTTACTCTTGAATGACAGCCACTATAAATATCCCCAAACGAGCATTAGGTGAAGTCATTGGCCCCTCCAGAAATGAAAATCAGTGCTTTCATGAACTGTGTTGTGTGTCAGATTGAATCTTGAGTGACCCACCAAAGGCCCGTGTACTGAAGTCTTGGACTCAGTGTGGAGCTGTTGAGAGGATGTGGAAACTAAGAAATAGGATTGACTGGGAAGTCTTAAGTCATTGGATTTTGTCCTCAGTGGAGAATGGTGGAACACTACGCCCTCTCTCTCTTTTGCTTCCTGTCAGGTGAGCACTTGTGTTCTACTGTTTACTGCCACTATCAATCCATCAATGTTGACTCTTCATAGCCAAAACAGTGGGACTATCAGTCATTGGTAGCACTCTCCAAAACTGTAAGTAGCGTGATATTGTAATGATAGGAAGCTAAGTAATACAAGCTGACCACATTAGTTGTTCTTTGTGCTTTCCTCTGTGTGTGTGTGTGTGTGTGTGTGTGTGTGTGTGTGTGTGTGGTGTAATCCTGATTCTTATTTTTAAGGGTTCTACTTTGTCAGAGAAATTAGCAATCTCATTTCTTAGCCTCCATATTTCTTTCCCTTTGAGCAATGTGTCCACTAAATACACTAAATATCGTAGATACTAACCTTTTGTTTCCTAGTTTCACTACCTTCATTGAATGAAAGGACTGTCCTACACTGCCAATTTGAATTTAGCACTAGCTTTGTGTTTTAAGTGCACAGTGATGATATTTACCTGCTTGATTATCTGTCCTTAGGAGCATTCATCCAATTCATCCAATTTCCCAACTTGGTTTTTACTTGCTAACACTTGAGAAAATCATAAATTGGGAAGCATCTCAACACTAGGCATCTAAACATCACTCCCTCTACTTCTTCTTTCTCTCCTCTCTCAATTTTATGCTGTTTGGCCAGCGCTGTTTCTCCATCATCCTTAAAGAGAAAAATAAGCACTTGTGTGGATGTTATAAAACAGACCAGTGGTTCATGAAAGCTTGGTGGGTGTCTCTGCTTTGGCTGATTACATGGAACTGGGAATGCTAAAGTGTCATTGATGAAATGTGTCTGTCTTTCAGAGACAAGACTCAGAGATGAAGGGGAGAAAGTAGAATATGGGTACATCTAAATCCGTCACCGTTTTGAAATCTTTTTAAAAATATTTTTGTTGAAAATAGATTCTTCTCTCATACAGTACATACCAACCACAGTTTCCTCCTCGATCCTTCCTACCTCCCCTCTCCTCCACATCCATTCTCTCTTCATTTCCTCTTCAGAAAAGTGGAGGTCTCCAAAAGACAATAGTCAAACAGAATAAAACCTGTCCTCCCCTTGGGTAGCCAGGCTGTACTAATACAGTGTCTAGGTTGCTAGAGTAATTTTAATATGCTAGTATTCATCAGAATACAGAGATTTGCCCAGAAACCATGGAATCAGTTACTGAGCTTACTCACATATTTCTGCCCTGACTAATTCCTCTTTTAATGTCAGACATTTGATGATTAATTTCAGGTTTGCTGTCTTCTATAGTTGCATAAAGTCCAGCCCAGCTGTCTGTACAAATGTTCTTCACTAATTAGATTTAATTGTATTCCCTGCACCAATTATAGAAATTATATTTACAATAAATATTTCTAGTACAAATTAAGGATGTATAAATATTGCTACAATAATGAAACTCATGTGCTAAGGTCCACCCTTACCTCGCCTTCTAGAGTCAAGAGAAAAATTAAAGGCTAGATTTGGGGTGGGCAGAGAGATAAACATAGTTTAGTTACTGGAGAATAAAGTGTTAAATTTGTCTAAAAAGACTCCAAATAATATAAATGAATCTCTTTAAGAGGGGAAAATTATCCTGTGCTCTACCATTCATTCTCAATCATATGTAGTGTTGAAATTCTCTAGATATATAGCTAATAGGAAATTTGAGGAAACACCAAAAATTTGGTACTTCAATACATAAATTGTTTCAGGAAATATTAAGTTGTCTACATTGCTGCAAAGCCAGAATTCATATTCATTTTCTATCACACAATAGCAATGTGTCACAAACTACCACATTGTGACTGTGATGTCTGACTCCATGAGCCAGGAGCCCAGGCAAGTGTGGCCATCTAGCAGAGGGCTGCGATCAAGGTGCCCACTCTCCAGGGTTCTTCTATGTGACATTATATCCTGAAATTCGTTTCCTTTTTAGACATCCCTCAGGATTTTCCCCCAGTCATTGGCAGGTGACTCCATCCATCTTTGAAGCCAATCGCCCCAACCTACCCTTCTCTTTTTCTCTTCTAATTTTTAGAGTACATCCTCTTCTAGAGGGGATTATCCTAATTAACATCACCTGACTGGGGACTTCAAACACTCAGTTTCCTCACAGCTGTGCCTGCATTTGTGTTTGATTCAAGAATCAATTGCTAGGAGCCTGGGGCCATCTTCAAGCCTCTTTCTTCCACAACATCCCATAATATAACCCCCACCAAGGCAGTCTTGATCAGAGACAAATAGGAGTTAATATCCTATACTATAGAACTTGGAGGAACTTAGAAAATCCTAAAGCATTTTACTAAACCGCAGACTTGAAGTTGGTTATGATTTATGGAAATGACAGAGGTTATTACTACCATTAGCCAAAATATTCAGCACATTCTGTTTTTGCAAACCTTCCAAATGACTATCATTGCACATTATAAAACTCACCAGCCCAAAACTATCCAATCTAGAGTTATGGAAGGAATGGCAAATCTAGAAGAATAGGGTGCATCAGTTATAGAGATATTTAGTTCTATTGCTCTGCTTGAAAGAAACATGTCCTTGGGAGGAATGCAGATCTCTTCAAGACATTTCTGTGATCCAATGGAAGAAAAGAAATATTTTCCATAAAGATGTTTCTGCCATTGCACATTTGCACCCGAGGCTATAGTTAAGTCATACAAGGATTCCCAGCGTTCACCCATATTACTGACCTCTTTATATTTTACATGCTCTTTATAAAGTGTTAAGTGGTTTTGGTGGTGGTGGTGTTTCTGCTTTTATGTGTGCTAGGCAAGTGCCCCAACAAGGAGCTGTGTCCCCTGAGTTCCAAAATTATTTTTAAATTCCCAGTAGAGACAAAGAGCAATCGGTCCTTTGTAGGAAGTGGAGATATTTTTCTTTTAAGTACAGTGGAACCAGTGCCCTCTCCTTTGCTCATGGTGGGATATTGTGAAAGGAAAGCTGCAATGTTGTGTGAATAAAAGAGAGGTCAGCTGTCCACCCTTGTTCTTTAGTTCTGTTTTCTCGTGAAAACTATGGTGATCCGAAGATCACTTTTTGGAGGGGAACATCAATATTCAAAGTACTTCTGAGTGAGCAATGGTTCAATTGCAAGAAAACTTCATTAGAATATGTAGAAGATTCTGTAAGAACGCCATCTTCTGATGTGAGATTCCTGCTGAGTCTTACAACCGTACCTCTGTAACTGTAGACAGAAGAGGCACCATGTCCTGCCCACGTCATGCCTCTCCACAAGGTGTTCTTAGAGCAGGCACAAGGCAGGAATTCTATCCAGCAGACATTAACTCTGAGTTACCAGCCACATATCCTTGTCATGTTAAGGGAGAAAGAAAAGCACTTCCTCTTGAAGTCACCTAACCAAGAGAGTCCAGTTTTTTAATTCTGTATTACCTCTTGTTCCTACCTTTTGTCCTCTGGTTCATAAGTTTTTATGTGTCCCTGCCTGAAGGTTGCCTTATGAATCTGTCCTTCTGCCTATGTCTTCTGTCTGTTTCTATTTATGTGAGTTTCTCTGCCTGTATGAATGTGTGTGTGTGTGTGTGTGTGTGCATGTGTGTGTGCACGTGTGAGCACATCCACATGTGTTTCTGTCTCTGTGTTTCTGTGGATGCTTGTCTGCTGTATGAGTGTATGAGCTGTGTGTATCTTCTTTCCTCTCTAACACAGGACCTCACTCTGTCTTTATTGAAAAGCACAGAAAGCATGATATGAGGAGGGAGAGAGAAACAAACCTAACAGAGTTTTACGAAGGATTAAGTCAGTGGCTGCAACTGGTCCCACCTGACCCCGACTACAAACATCATTGTTTATTAACCTCTATGTGTGATTGGCTGCTCTCACCCTTTGTGGTACATTTTAGGAAGTTGCTTTCCACTCCTATGTTTGCTGCTTTGAGAAAATGATACGCATGCATAGTCCGGAGCAGGGGAGAAAACATAATTTAAGACTGCAGTCAGGGCATGGGAGGGTACATAATTTAAGATGATAGCTAAGCATTAGCTTAGGATGTAAACGTTGACTGCATTGGCAGTCCAAGACAAGTAAGGTCTGTTGCTGCATCACTCTCTTAAGGGCAGCTCAGACTAGTTGAGTGCACAGTAGAATAGCAGCCAAGTCAGACAGTTTGGGTGCACAGTAGGATGCCAGTCAGGTCAGGCTGTTTGGGTGCACAACAGGATAATAGTCATAAGTCTTATGTGACCTCAGGACATATTATTAACTCTGCCTGTGAGGTCCAGCAAAAGTCCCAGTCTCTTAGAATGTTAGAGGAATTTTCAGAATATTGTATTGCTGCAGCATGGCAACCCTCCTAATCAAATATTCCCCAGATGGGTAGAGGACTAAGAGATATATCACAGTGTGACAATAATGAGAACAGCTAGCATCTTCACAAAACCCTGCTCGTCTCCAAAATGAGCCATTAGATTAGCAAGCCACAGAGAGGCAGAAGGTGTTCTCTACGGATGATTCTTCCTTCCACCACAAAGGGGGAAAGTCCATTTCCATCTGGGCCTGAGGATAAAGTGAATCAGTTAACTGGAGAAAAGCACTCAGATTTACCTAATATGAATTTTAAATAACATGTAACCCTCACAGGGGAAATAAAGAGCCTTATCCTCCCCCCAAAACAAAACCAAAAACACCTAAATTTGGATTAAAAGTACTCACTTGTGAAACACGGCCAGACAGAGGGGCTGGAGCTGGGGTGTTTAATGGTGGGAGAAAAGGTCACAGGGAAATGGTGAGTAAGCAGGCCGCTGTGCCCTTTGGCTTCTTGCACTCTGACTCCCTCTCTTGAGGACAGGAGAACTACACCTTCCTACGGGAAGGCATCACACGCAGGGGATTTCCATGAGTGGCTTTAAGAGGCATAAAGCACCTTCCTCTCAGACTTGTCTGCATCCTTCCCTTCTTACAAACACTGGATTACAAGTCACATATCTATCTGTACACAGAGGGAGGATCTCCAGGGATGGGGGTGAAAGCGGGTGGATCTCTTTCTGTACCTTATAAGGAGGTATCTTACTTACCTGATGGAAATGTGGGTGCCATCTCTATTCTTGTTTCCTACTCCAGTAGGACTCTGAGGGTTGTGATTATCCTTTGTTTTTTAACTTACTTATTTATTCACTTTACATCCTGATTGTTGTCCTCCTACAAGTCTACGCCTTACATAGTCCCTCCTCCCATCCCCCACCCTCTACTCCTCTGAGAGAGTGGAGGCCCTCCTGGGTATCCCCACAAAAGCCAACAGCTACTGCTTACTTCACAACAATGTAACTTCTCTAATATATACCTATTTCAATCCTTACAGCTCCATTTGAAGCAGTAGTAGTGTTCTTGTCTCGTAAAAAAACAGAGGCACAGAGAAGTTAAAGAACCTTCCAAAGTCACACAGATGGAAAATGGTAGATTAAAGTTAGAGCCAAGAAAACTCTGAGCATCAGTGCTAAGCATCTTCCAAGGTCACAGGTTTGCTCACACTTGCTGTGAGCTCATCATAGCCAGACCCAGGTCCACAGAGCTGGTAATGGTGAGAATAACCAGTCTGAATCCACAGAGCTGGTAATGGTGAGAATAACCAGACTGAGGTCCACAGAGCTGGTAATGGTGAGAATACCCAGACTGAATCCACAGAGCTGGTAATGGTGAGAGTAACCAGACCAAGGTCTACAGAGCTGGTAATGGTGAGAATAATCAGACTGGGGTCTACAGAGCTGGAAATGGTGAGAATAATCAGACTGAGGTCCACAGAGCTGGTAATGGTGAGAATAACCAGACTGAGGTCCACAGAGATGGTAATGGTGAGAATAACCAGACTGAGGTCCACAGAGCTGGAAATGGTGAGAATAGCCAGACTGAATCCACAGAGCTGGTAATTATGACAATACCCAAAGAGTCCACAGAACTGCTAAGGATGAGAACAACCAGAAGTGCATTTCCTTTTGGCTCTGACTCCTTTGCTATGGATCTTTGACTATGTTCTACGTTTTCTCAGCATTCACTTAATTGGGCAATTAAAACTTAAAAGTCTGCCCTGAATCGGAAGTCTTTGACTAAAAAGCTATTGTCTAGACCTAGGAGAAGCAGGTAACACAAACAAAAGTACTTTCCCAGACTTTTGTGACACCTTCTCTGTTAATGTGATGTTGACACAAAGTTGGCTGCTTGACTAGTCATCACCACTGTTTGCAATGTTGCAAAGAATTTCATCAAATTATCTTCTTAATCCTATGAGATTCAGTGGGGTAAAGACACAAAGTAACATCAGGGTTTAAAATGTTAATTCCTCTCACCTTTCCATTGCTTTTTTGTATATTAACTAAGACTGGAACAAAGAAGTGATTAAGTTATGGCTGTATTGACTACATTTCTTGTTTGTATGACCAAATCTCTGGCAAGAAGTAACTTAAAGGAGAAAGTGTTTAGTTGGAGTCATGGTTTGAGTCTATCAGATCAAGGAAAGGCATGGTGGCATATGATTCCAACCAAAGTAATGTGAGTGTGGCACCTCTTGCTCACTTCAGAGAGTGTGTCAGCCAGAAGTGGATCAACTATACTCCATCTCTCGCTTCAACCCTCTACACTACATCCATCTCCTAAGACAAAGGCAATGTGTTCTAGACAAGGGATTAGGGGGTGGAAGAGATCTTAAGGAATTCCCAGGGAGAAGGTGAGAGATCCATGAGGTAAGAGAACACCAGGTCATCTCCATCAAATCCTCTTCCCACAAGGACTCATGGCTGAAAAGGCAGCAGAAAGATTGGGAGATCTAAAGAGAATAAACACCTATTTTGAAGGAGTGCTTTCCGTGTTGAATGTCAGCACCATCGCTCATAGACACTCAAAGAAGCTAGGGCTGCATGCAGAAGACCTGAGCAAGATCCAGCCAGCTGAGGTTGAAGCACAGGTGGAGGAGGGGTTTACAAGGGTCCCCCTCTACCTAAAAAGCTGTTAGTGGATGATAGCTGCTGAAGGAGGGAGAGTTCCATTTGTTTGTTTATTGGTTGTTTGTTTGTTTGGTTGGTTGGTTGTTTGGTTGGTTGGTTGTTTGGTTGTTTGGTTGTTTGTTTGTTTGTTTGTTTGGTTGGTTGGTTGGTTGGTTTGAAGGATAAGGGATATGCTCCAATTGATGGCCCATGGCCATGAATATACAAGCAACACCAAGTAGAGTGAGTGACTGGAGAAAGATAGGCAGGAGAGGGGGTGACATTGGGAGGGAAAGATGGTGGGGAGAATAGGGACAGAGATAGAAGGAGGAGAAAGAGGTTCTCAAACAGTTTTTTAAAAGAAAGCAAGCAGAGGAAGAAAGGGGTTGGCCAGAGTGGGGTGAGGGGAATAGAGGGGAGCAGGAGGAACGGAGAGGGGTGACTGGGGAGGGAGCAATTGAGATCAAGGTATAATGACACGTGTGTATAAAAATGCCATAATTAACTCCCTGATTCTGTACTACTGTAAAAAAAAAAATAGTGATTTTAAAAGGGCAGTGTTGTGTCAGGCTGCCCATATCAAGGTAGAAGTGCCGGAGTTCGCAGCGGGTTTGCAGGAGGAAGCACGGGCAGCGCCATTTACTGAGGAGTACTCACACTTACAGGCTTTTTATTTTCATGGTGAATTCTTTATTTTTAAATGTTTTTCCATATAAGGACTTGCAGGGTTTTTTAGTATTAGATATTTTATGTATTTACATTTCAAATGTTAATTTGAATGCACATGTTTTAAAAAGGAAATCTCAAACTTAAATGGGCTGTAAATATTTGGGGAATACGGAAAATCTCCGGTTTAAAAAGAAAAGGAAAGAAGTGTGTGTTGTGTGCTTCTGTCCAGTCATGTGAAAATTCAGTCTCTCTGTTTTAGGAAAGGGGGTTGCAGTGAAATGTCCCCCACGATTTCTCCCAGTGGCTGAGCTTCATGTCTGCTATGCTTTTGCACCAAGACTGATTGTCACACCCTGGGCACACCTGGCTCCCATTAGGAAACATGTGTTTCTCATAGATGCTTGCATCAACAGCCAGCTGCTTCCCTCCTAGTATATCTTCATATCGAGGGCTTGGTTTGCCCTGTAGTGTTTAATCTGCTTAATAAAAATGTTTGAGAAGCTGTCAGAGTGTCAGCTGTGGTGACCCATGCCAGAAATCCCAGCACTTGGAGGGAGAGGCAGAAAGCTTGGACTTCAAGGACAACCCCATCCCAAGCATCTTCCGCTCCCGCTAAAAGAAGTCATAGGATTTTCAAATAAAACTGCTACTGTCAGGGATATCTGGCCTGCTCTTCGTAACTGAGAAACAAGTAACCGATTTAACCATTTCCAAGCAGCCTGCCTGTCTACGGCACCAAAAAAGTGGGCAGGTGAATTGTGAACATCGAGTCCGTCATCACCAAACCTAGACTGGTGGTACATGTGGGACCTCTCAGATGCTGCAGAACCAAGCTCAGGGTGCTGGATTGAGCTGAAAAGACTTCGTTGTTCCTTATTAAAACAAAGAGAAAGCAGCTCCCTAGCAGAAACCATTTAGCAGCCAATATGATGTCAAGCGAGTAGGTGTCCGGGTGGCAGCCTGAAAGGTTTGCAAGTGCAGTAAGTGGTAATTTCCTGGTGTTCTGGGTCCAACAGATTTATTTCTGGAGCACTTTGAAAGCCCAAACCCTACTGAAGTGAGTCTTTATTGCCCCCTTCACCTAAAATGTCATTTTCTGGAGAGTTCATGGATGACTGGTATTTTTTCTTCCCAAATCAAACCTTAGGGTTTTTTTTTAATTTTTTCTTACTTATTCACTTTACATCCCACTCATTGGCCCCCTGTCACCCATACCAAGATCCTTCCTGCCCACCCCCTCCACTTCTCCTCTGGGTGGGTATCTCCACCACTCTGGCACTTCGAGTCTCTGCAAAGCTAGGTGCTTCCCCTCCCACTGAGGCCAGATAAGGCAGTCCAGCTAGAGGAACATATTCCACATAAAAGGGACAGCTTTTGGGATAGGCCCCACTCCAGTTGTTCAGGACCCACATGAAGACCAAACTGTACATCTGCTACATATGAGCTGGGAGGCCTACATCCAGCCTGGGCATGTTCTTTGGTTGGTGTTTCAGACCCCAGCAGGCATTTTCAAATTCATTTTTTTTTCTATATGCTCTTCTGTAATGTGAAACATTCCTCACATCTCAGAACACATAACTGATTTTTCTTCCTGGCATGCCATTAAGTCTAGGACTGTATAACCTGAGGGTTTGCGAGCACTCCTTTCTGTGTAGTTATAAAGAGAGTATATTTTAATCCAATATCTGAGAAAGGCCATCAGAAGTGTGTATAGGTAGCAGAAATAATCTCCTTCTGATTGAGTTCTGTAAATCCTAGGCACACTGTTGAGTGCAGATAATTGAGCCCTATGAGATGATTCTGCGAGGTCACCAAAAGTAGGTGACATGAGCAACATGTGACAGTCAAGAGAGAAATCACTGTGAAGTGTGAGTCGTTGTTCTGTCAGTGAGCCGTGTTCACGGAAGTTAGACATCACAAAATGGCGCTGTGGAAGATGTGCAATGGACGCATGGATGACGACCGGGACAGTATCGCTGGAAATAATTCAAGGCCGAGAAGAGAGACAAACAGTTGAGCAATGAGACGGAAGATACGGTTCGCCCAGAAAGAGAAGCCCTAGTGTGTGATGCAGGGTGCAGAGCTCGGTTAACAAAGCACTGTGGACTTAGAAGGATTTTCAACATTTTTCTATAAAAATGACAAATGGTTGAAGAGATGTGTGCTTTAATGTAATGTAAACATTATATAATCTATATGCATTGAAGCATTGACTCTTACTTACCTTATTAGTGCATAAAAATCTTACGTGTTGGGAATCGGTTAAAATGTAATTTAAATGCTAAAAGTTAAATGCTTAACTTTATGGGACTCATCATGTTAGCCTCTCCTCACTGGAAGAGATCGTGGAACTAAGTCAGTCTTTGAGGAGGGAAGGTCTCCGTTCACTCACACTTGAGGAATTTTCAATCCATGCGTGTTTCCCCTCGTTGCCTTGAGCCTAAGTCAGCACAGCGCAGATGGGGAAAACACAGACTGGGTGCACCTGCTCACAGCATCCAGGAATTATAAAGAAAAGGAGGAACCCTAGTACCCCTTCCATGGAGACTCCCCAATGGTCCAAACTTCCTTCCACTTGACTATACCGTCTAAAGATGCCGCCGCCATCCAATCAGAGCCACAGGCTGCAAACGGTTCTCTCCTTCAGCACATGGAACTTCAGAAAATGTTCCAGAGATGAACTGCAGCCCTCACACGAATGGCCATGCTGAAAAGGTCCCGGCTAAGGTTTACTCTGATTGCAGGGGTCCTTCCCTGTGGCTTTAATCTTAATTTAGGAAGACTATTTCTACCTGATAATTTATGTATCTAAAGCTTGTTTAAGTCATGTCCACTTACAGAAGCACAAAAATACTCAGTTTTGTAAATTTCTCTTAAAACCTAATAAAAATAGGATAACTTTCTTTAGGTAAGCACAGAAAGTTGCCTATCTGAGGGAGATTGTGTTTGTTTCTCAGCCCATCTCCCTTTTCCTTCTCCAGTTTTGCTCACACACTCATATGTTGTAATTGGCAAGAAGTTCTCCCCAGCTTTAAAGCCTATGTTCTGCCTTTAATGTGCATGCTCTGCTCCTAGTAAAATTTAAAAAAATTAAGTAACCTAAAATAAAGGGACTAACAGAACATTGAATTTCTCTGGACTCTTTTGATGGTCTTTATAAGCTCAGCCCAGAGAGTGGCCCTTTTAGGTGTGGCCCTGTTAGAGTAAGTGTGGCCTTGTTGGAGTGGGCGTGTCACTGTGGGCATGGGGTTTAAGACCCTCATTTTAGCAGTCTGGAGGTCAGTATTCTGCTAGCAGCCTTCAGATGAAGGTATAGAACTCTCAGCTCCTACTGTGCCATGCCTGACTGGATGCTGCCATGCTTCTGCCTGGATGATAATGGACTGAACCTCTGAACCTGTAAGCCAACCCCAATAAAATGTTGTCCTTTATAAGACTTGCATTGGTCATGGTGTCTGTTCAGAGCAGTAAAACCCTAAGACAACTCCTTTGTGATTGACATAAACTGGCGTGTTGGTAACTGGATCCCAGAAATAGAACTCACATTTTCTGTACTGAGCCACAACTGTCTAGTTCCAGCTCTGCTCCCTATGTACTGTGCAGCTCACTTGGCCAGAGAGCTGCTATGCTACCACAGGCTGGAGCCTTAAGAACCACTACTATGTGGCAGATGAAAAGGACTCCACTAATTATATAGAATCCAGATTCTGTAACTTCAGTGAAGCTGACCAAGGAAGAGACATTTATTAATATATGAAGCCCATCCATAAGATGGAGAAGAACATTTGGACATCAGAAGAGTGTACACAGAACTGGTGGCATGAGAATGGCTGGACAGTACAGTAGACAGAGCCTGGGAGTCTCCGAAGCATCTAGGGATGGAGGAAGCTTCTAGAGAAGCCTCCAACTGAGTTTAAGAGAGTAGAGGATGGGGTGAAGTCCTAAAGTGTGATTTTTCACATGCTAATCCCAAGTCCTCTCAAAACTCTTACCAAATAAATTCTTCAGAAGCTCAAAGTTATGAACATGAAGTCTCCATGTACTTTTCCCCAGCCCTTAATTGCACAATTGAAAGAGTATATTGTCCACAGTGCATAAAAGTCAATGAACCAGTCCTGCATGGCTTGGAAATACTATATCCATTGGGTGGGTAACTGTGTCAGCCTGGCTCTGAGACATAGGACAAAGGGTCCAAACGGTCAGATAAACTAGGGTTTCCAAAACGACTTGCGGGTCTTCATCTGGGAGCTCGAGACCTAGAAGTTGAGTTCATATCCCTCAATACTATCCCAACCCTTTATTTTATTCAGTAAAACTCTTAAGTTGTAAAAACACACTGTCATACAGCTGCCTACTGTCGGAACCCAAACCAGAATGTAGTCTCTTGCTCTAGTCTTTCTCACACATGATTTTGACACCTTGGGAGAAGGGTTGTAAGTGGAGGGGGTTGGAGGAATTGAAGGCTGTATTCTCTGTTGAACTAGAGTAAAACATTCTCTAAAAATATCCCAAGTATTTCCCTGGATTCGAAACTGACTCTATTATATTCACCGGATGAATAAAATGTGATGTTGAAAAGCTGTTTTTAATTTATGAGTATGGATTCTTGTCTGCATGTCCATTTGTATACCACACACATGCCTGGTGCCCACAGGTATCATGAGAGCATCAAGCCTATGTGCAGAGAGACAGCCAGTAAGCCCTGTGGAGATCGGACTAGCAACCGAGGCTGAGACCAAGGTTGAGCCTTTTGTAAGACCCCAAAGTGGCCCTACATCAGGAGCGCCACCCACAGAGCACAAATTGACAAAGTGACCGCTGCAATAGCATGAGGATATAAAGTTTTTAATCCATGTACATGGGGTTGCTCATCCACACAGGAAGAGGCAACCCCGAACCCAAAAAACACACAACTTGTATTCGTTACAGAGGGCAGACTTCAGCAACAGGGTGAGCTGGCTCATTCTCATTGGTGTTGCACAGGACAAAGGATCTTGTCAGGTATTGGCTGGCCTGCTCAAGGAGCTGTTCTTGGCTCAATTAGTCACTTTCCTCATCCAGCCCCACACCTGACCTTGGTGAATCACTGAGAAAAGGCTAAGTTGGCACGTCCCTTGGGGGGGGTGGTGAACTTGGTGGTCGAGCAGGGTCAGGATGACATCTTGCAGTTGTTCTCGAAATTTACCTCAGGGAAGGGTAAGGGGATCAGTTGTTATTGTTTTGTCTTAATTAGCTTAGTCAGAATTGCCTCAATATCTTGATCACCAAAACTTCATCATAACATTAGGCATCTTGACCTCAGATGTATCTCTCAGAAAGGTCACCAGCTTGTCATAGGCATCCTGTCCACCAGATGTATTTCTCAAAACCTTGTTTTTACAGCTTTGTGTTTCACATCTATGAAACTTTATTTCTTCAAGCCCCAGTCCTTCTACCCTGGTAGAGCAACTGATTGGCAAGTGGGCCCACTATCTGGTGCTTCCTGGCTCCTAGTCTGCCAATCTCCTCTCTCCCCTGGGAAGATATTTCTAGAGGGCCTAATGGGAGGTGTGGCCTCAGGCAAGAGCTCTGCCATTCAGGTGTTCCAAGAGCTGGCTTGTGCTGTGACTGATGCGGATGCCACTGCCTAGCTCATCATTCAGCCTGGATGTCATGCTCGCCAATGTATTGTAGATGCCTTTGATATTGAAGTCTTGCTGGAGAATGGCAACATTAACCAAAAGGTCCTTGGAGACCTGATCTTCAACCAGCATGACCATCGGTAGCTACTTAACTCCATCACCCACCCAGAGGTCTGTGAGGAAGTGATGGAGGAGATCACCAAGGTACTACTACCATGTGATTCTGGTCATCCTCCTCCTTTTTGAGACCAAGGACCTGCTCTGGTACATGAAGGACATAACGGTGGTATTCTACAATCAAGACATACACCTGCTGTTCAGGTACATGGAAGACACAGTGGAGGTATACTACAATCAAGACATACAGCTACCGTTCAGGTCCATGAAGGATACGATGATAGTATACTGCAACTGAGACATACAACTGCTGTCTGGGTCCATGAAGGACACAGTGGTGGTATACTCCAACCAAGACATACAACTGGCATGGAACAACCTAAAGCAAGAGGACACAGAGGCTCCTTGCAAATTTATCCTTATAAACACTCAGCTGCCCCTGAAGGATAAGACCTGCATGGCCAACTGTGTTCTATAGAACTTAGAACCAGGCACCAGGTCATCCTCTTGCATGCTAAGCTGGAACACTCCATGGAGTACCTGCCACTGAGGCTCAGATTCCAAGTGGACATCGTCAGCCTCCTCTACTGGCTCTCCCCTTTCCCTCTACCTTCACCTTAGCTGGGCACACCAAGGCAGCAAGCCATAGGCCTCCTTATCCTTAGAGACCCAAGCCAGGTACTATGTCTTCAACACTACATTCACTCTGATTCTGGGACTGACCTCTGTGATAGGCCAGCTCTGCAGTGTATCTGGGAAGTCAACCGTTAATACCTCTTTGTGCCCTCCTTCCCCTGATACCACCTATAGAACAGCATCCACGATGAGAGGAAAAGGTCTCTGTGACCCTACCCGTAGCTACCACTATGTGGAGACAGTGTCTTGGCCATGAGCCTTCTCAGAGCACCTACCCCATCATGACTATAGCCTCTCTAATGGACCACACAAATCCTTCTTGACTAAAGGGCTTCTCCTTCAATCAGATCTGTCTCCTAGGTTGAAGCCTTTTGCTGCAGTGCAGTGTAGGTCCTCTCTAGGGGATGCTGCTGCTTGGCTGTGGTTAGGCTAGGCCAGGGCTCTTGGGAAGATGTATCTTCTAAAGGGACTTTACTCCCATTCACCACTATTTTCCACTCTGCCTCTGAGCCCTGTGTTCTTGGTATTGCCTTGGCCGTATGCTATCTTACTTCTGTGTCTTCCCCTAGATGTTCCCAGCCCTGAAGTATATAGCCCTGACTGCCCCGTCACGCACAAGCATCCCAGACTGAGTTAGGTGCTCTAAATATCACCCTCCTGTACTTTTTCTTAACCCAAGGTAGGACAATCATCAAGATGCATATTTATAGATATCGGGGCTGACTTTGCTCTGTGCCGTAGTATGCTACAGCCTGTTCTCCCCGGTGCTCAATATAATAAAGTGGTCTTGAAGAAAAAAAAAGATAGAAAAGATTTTTTCAAGCTCAATAATAGAAAATTACTTTAATGCAGCATAAACAAGAAAGCAAACTACTTCTGAGCCTAAGTAGATATATATATTGCTTTGTGAGTGACATTTTTTCTTAAATAGAAGCAAATCTATGTCTTTTACAAGCACTTAATTGTCCGTGACAAATATGCCTTGACAATGATAAGGAAGATCTATGTTTCCTTCATGTAATATCTTTAACTTCATAACCATGTTCTAAAGTTATTTGTCACAAAAGTGTAGTATTAGAATGGGAAGAGAGGGGGGAGATGTTAAAAGGACCAGTGGATCTCTGCTTACTGTCCTTTTCAAAGGACTTGTACTATTCCCTTTTGCCTTTAAGAATGAGGCAGGAGGGAAATGTGTATCTAAGTCAATAGTTATTTTTTTGCAATTAGGCCACCATAGTCATGTGCATTTTAATCGTGGTCATGCTACCTGATAACAGAAGACTCCTGTTTGTTTAAACAGTGGGAGAATTGCGGTGCAATGCACAGCCTAGCACTGAGGGTGAAGGTCGAAGCATTTGAAAGTTGACCATCTCTGTGATGCTACATTTATCAGTCACAACATACTGATTGCTTAGATGGTTCCCCATTGTGACAGAGACCACAGTAACAACAATATAAACTCAGCGGCTCTCACTAAACCCGTGCATTAGCGAAGGTAGATTCCCTGACAAAAATGGTCAAAGTAATGTTTTCTCGGAGCACTGATCATTTGTCCCTAAAGTTGTCCTGAAGGTGTCAAAGTGTTGCCCCTCTTGAGGATTATAAAACCAATATGTAAAACTGGAAGTCTTTTCAAAAGCTGCCTCAACTGATAGCTGCATTCAGGAATATTTTAAGGCACACTTCTGCTTAGACTAAGCAACAAAATTGGTAAATTATACTACTGACTTGTACTTTTATGCTCTAGTGTGATTTTTATATAACTAAATATATCTTGACTTAAACTAATTCATGGTAAGTAGTACATGAGACATGGTTTGTGGCTATGGAGTGAGGGTAGCTCAATGGTATATGTTTGCCCAGCACCACCAGACACACACACACACACACACACACACACACACACACACACACACACACACACAAGCTAATATTCCATATTAATCAGAAAAGTGCAAAATAAGAAAAATACTTTTTTACCCAAAGGACTAAGGGGAAAGATCCAATTTTGGCAATAAAAATATGTATGCAAGAACCTTAGTACCACAGGAGTCTCTCGGTAGGAGAAAATTGAAGAATGTAGAGCACACTGTTTTGTGGAGCCCTCTGCAGTTTCTGAAAAACATGTGTACAGTATGTTTCCTAGACTCAGAAGACTGTAAAGAGGGTGGTTTGGTGTGCTAAACTTGCTTCTAAGATTTCTAGCCTAGAGATATCTCAGCCTTATCTGTAATGATTAAATATTTTATAAATGATGGAATTAAGAATATATATGAACTTTAAGAAGCAGAGAAAGAATAGTGAAAGGCTGGGCAGTACTATACGTGTACTTTCCAATTTAATAATGTATGGTGTTCACCAAGGCTTGTTTTACTTGTTTCCCTTAACACCTGCACTTGGGAAGAATGTTGAATTCATCTACTCCAATACCCTTGTAGAGTTTAAGAGCCTTGATTTACAGACACACTCAGCCTTTCTCTCATGAACAAAATGTATTTCTTCTATTAAATGCCAAGTAAGTTCCAGCCATTCCAGATTGACCTAAGAGGCATCCAGAATCTTGTAGACAGAGGATGGAGAAAGAGGCTCACACCTTAATGAGACCTCTCACAGGGAATCATGGGAATAGAAGGGCTCAGAATCCACCACCCTCCCCTGGCTGCCTGGTCACTCTAATTCTATTCTGTAAGCCATAAGACTTTTGATTTCTAAGTGACTTATTTCCAGGCAGAAGGACATACATGCGACTGTTTCTGTATGTGACTCAGCTCTGCCATGAAAGGCCTCAATGAATGGCCCCTACTTAATTCCAAATGCTACAGACTGATTCAACTTTTTGATGCAGGTCAGTCTATATTGACTGCTTTCAAATACAAAGCAATATGGTTCTAGTCACTCAGCACCTTCCTTTCTTTTGTTCAGCAATTCAGAAGAAAATCTAAAGTCAATGTGTGCTTGCTACCCTGTTCCCTGATGGTGCCTATGAACTCCTCAGGAAATTAGTAGTTAGACTAGGAAAAAGAAAATGACAGGTGTCAGAATAGTATCAGGGAAAGCTCCACTAAGTCTCATCAAATCATTCATTGCGCTACATAAATTTTCAGAGCTTTTAATTAAGTGGTGTATCTTGACTCTTCAAATGTTATACTTCATGTCCATTTGTTCGTGAATGGAACAGCTCCTCACCTGAAGAGTTGGAGAGAAAAATCTTTCAGTTGCAAGTCTGAAAGAACCAGTAATCATTTTCCATCTGAAGCAAACTGTCTTGAGTTATGTTTGATAAACTATCACTTATGTACCATGATCAATATTTTGTTCTAGTACTTTATCCCTTGTAATATTTAATTTCAAAATGTAAAAACACAGAAAATGAATCATTTTTATTATTACTCATAATAGAGTCTTTAGAAAAATGCATACTTTGCATGGCTAGAGCTACCACATGTGGCTTTGTATATGTGAATAATTTAATATTATTTCATACAGTTTTTCTAAGTTGCTTTGTCATCTTTATACAGATCATTTTAAATGAAACAGCATTTTCTAGTCAGCAAATTACTTCACAATTTCCTTAATAAGTCAGGATGCTCCCGTTTACCTTCCACTATAAAAACTCTAAGTGATGTCTAAAGTAAATTGTCACGACGTTCAAACAGATACCTCAAAGATTCATCCTCCTTTGAAACTCGCCGTTGTAAAGTTCTTTTATATAACTCACTGAAAATTGTTCTTCAAAATATTCAAAAAAGAAAAAAAAGTTGCGATTTCTACAAGTGGTTCTTTGACAAACACTATTGTAGATTTCTGACCAAGATCTTTGGCAAGGCCTCTTTAGATCCCTATTGAACGAGAGAGGACCCCGCCAGGGCAGACTGTGTGCTCATGGGGCACACACGTACATGAGTTTTCATAAGTAGGTTACCATTGTTAAGTAAAATGTAATTTCATTGATGGTATGGCCACCAGTGTTTTCGGTAGTTTGACAGAAATGTATTTGTAACATGTATGATGCTTCCCACCCGACAGGTAACTGGCTTTTGCTAAAGATCAAAGAGCTAAATTTTGCATCATTTTGTTTTTAATCAGAAGATTTTGTTTAGCAATTACAACAGAAAATAATTCAATTGATGAATCCATTTATCGCTGATTATTGGGTAGTAGTCCCTCCCATCTTCTTTAGGGGCGCATTCCGATAGGCCAAGAGATCTGAAGCCAGAGTCTCCTGCTGTGCACACTACCTAAGGTAAAACTTAATTTGTTAATTAGGCACAAAATAGACATATAACAATAATAACAGAATATTTACAACAACACACAGTACTCAAATTTAATTAAAACTTGTTAGTTTTTAAGATTTGTTTTTATTTATATAACTATGTGTGATTGTGTGCACATATCCATGAGATCAGGAGAGGGCATTAGATTCCCTAGGACTCAAGTTACAGGCAATTGTGAGCAGCCCAATATGGCACTCTACACCTAACTTATGCTCTCTGAACGAACAATCAGTGCTCTTAATTGCCAAACCATCTCACCAGCCCCACTTAGGATTTTTTTCTCTAGAATGTTCTAGTCAATATGTTTGGACCACAGTTGCCTGCAGGTGACTGGAAATAAGAAAAAACAAGGTAGATGAGAAGGACACTGTTGTGACACCTCAATCACACAGAAATTAAATGTCTGTCCAGGTTTAGTCACAGAGTGATGCATTACTCAAATACTCATTCAAAACCTATAATTTTCCCTGATTCTACCACTAGGGACACACTTTTTTTTTCAGATAAAAAAAAAATAAACACACCAATCAAAAGTCTCTTTTTTTCATTCTAATATGAGGAGTAAAACAACAAATCGTGTAAAATTGATTTTAGGTAGAAAATGTGTGCTGCAGAAGAAAGACTGACTCAGAGCAAACCAGAGAGGGGAGGTATGAAGGGAAGGCAGCAAATTTAAATCGGACCTCTCAGGAGCGCCTTGTCAAAGAAGATGCCAAATGAGGACAGCTCCACCATACGCGAGAGAAGAGACAGATCAAAAGTGGGATGGATGACAAGTACCAAGAACTCAGCATTAGTAATGCTCCTCACCTACTGGAAAGAATGCTGGCATTGCTCAGTGACAGCTAAGTCACTGAAAGCAGGTTAGCATAGTATGGAGAACAGGGACTCCGTACACTGGTGATAGGAATGTAAGTTACTGTTACCATTATCAAAAACACCAACACATAACTACCATAATCTTCAACAATCCAACCACATGACAAGTAACAAAAATAAATTATGTCACTATTTCCAAGAAGTATCTTCATTCCATATTTATTGCAACACAGTCACCAAGGCATGGAATTGAACAAAGTATCCATTAATAAATGTACTAGAAAATGTAGTCTCTCCCTCCTCCCCTCCTCCTCTCTCTCCCCTCCTCTCTCTCTCTCTCTCTCTCTCTCTCTCACACACACACACACACACACACACACACAAGAGATAGGGGAAAGAGAGAGTGCAAATGCATGTGGGGAGGAGAGGAAGAGGGACAGATATTGTTCGATGTAAAGAAGAAAAAAATTAATATATGACATCAAAAAAACTAGAAAAATTGTGCTGTGTGAAATACTAAAGCTACTTTAGAAAGAAATCCCATTGCTATCACTGACAAGTGGAATCTACAGAAACAAAGGGTGAATACTAGGGGCGGGTGATGAAATGTGGGGAATCGGGGAGATGTTGGTCAAAGGATACAAACCACAAGCAGAAGGAATAAGAAAGACGAGAGAGACGGTGAGAAAAGGTTAAATAGTATTTACAGCATTGAGTGGGGAGCACCTTCTTAGAGGCAAAGGGGAGGGGGGATGGGATAAGGGCTTTGCCAAAAGGAAACTGGAAAGGGGGACAGCATCTGAAATGTAAATAAATAAAATAACCAATTAATTTTTTAAAATGCTTACAAAAAGGGATACATTCCCTAAATATGGAACTTCAGTGAACTGGAAAATCCAATCCTGCCAACACCTCATCCCAGAAAACAATACATAGTGAAACAGTGACATGCATCGTGTAGATGCATACTTGCAGGGGTCACTTTTCAAGAAAGTCGCACTATTGATCATGTGCAATGTTGTGTTTGTTTGGTATGCTCCATCACTTCAATGCTTGCTTCCATATTTCCCTTTAATGGTTTGCACAGAGACACAACTAGTAGTTGCAGAGATCAGGCCTGAGGAGACAGCTCAATCAGTAGCTCCCTGTACAAGAATGAGTATGAGTGTTAAGATTCCCAGAGCCCAGAGGGTCAAGGTCCTGACCACAGCACTCTGAGGGCAGACGAGACCAAGACAGGAAGATCCCTGGGGTTGCTAACAAGCCTCTCTGGGATCAGTGAGCTCATTGTTCAGAGACAGAGCCTGCACCAGGTATTTTATATCATTTGTGGCTATTATGAAGGGTGTCATTTCCCTAATTTCTTTCTCAGCTTGTTTATCCTTTGAGTAGAGATAGGCTACTGATTTGTATGAGTTAATTTTATATCTAGCCACTTTGCTGTTTATCAGGCTTAGGAGTTCTCCGGTGGAACTTTTGGGGTCACTTAAGTATACTAACATATCATCTGCAAATAGTGATATTTTGACATCTTCCTTTCCCATTTGTATCCCTTTGACCTCCTTTTGTTGTCTGATTGCTTTGGCTAGGACTTCAAGTACTATATTGAATAAGGAGGGAGAGAGTGGACAGCTTTGTCTATGTCCCTGATTTTAGTGGGATTTTTTCAAGTTTCTCTCCATTTAGTTTGATGTTGGCTACTGGTTTGCTGTTTATTGCTTTTACTATGTTTAGGTATGGAACTTGAATTTCTGATCTTTCCAAGACTTTTATCATGAAGGGGTGTTGAATTTTGTCAAATGCTTTCTCAGCATCTAATGAAATGATCATGTGGGTTTTTTTTTCTTGAGTTTCTTTATATAGTGAATTACGTTGATGTATTTCCATATATGGAACCATCTTTGCATCCCTGAGATGAAGCCTACTTGGTCATAGTGAATGATCATTTTAATGTGTTCTTGGATTCAATTTGCGAGAATTTTACTGAGGATTTTCGCACAGATATTCATAAGGGAAATTGTTCTGAAGTTCTCTTTCTTTATCGGATCTTTGTGTGGTTTAGGTGTAAGTGTAATTGTGGCTTCAAAGAATGAATTGGATAGTGTTCTTTTGTTTCTATCTTGTGAAATAGTTTGAAGAGTATTGGTATTAGGTCTTCTTTGAAGGTCTGATAGAATTCTGCACTAAATCCATCTGGTCCTGGGCTTTTTTTGGTTGGGAGACTTGATGACTACTTCAATTTCTTTAGGAGTTATGGGACTGTTTAGGTGGTTTATCTGATCCTGATTTAACTTTGGTACTTGATATCTGTCTAGAAAATTGTCCATTGCCTCCAGATTTTCCAGTTTTGTTGAGTATAGACTTTGGTAATAGGATCTGATAATTTTTTTTAATTTCCTCAGTTCCTGTTGTTATGTCTCCCTTTTCATTTCTGATTTTGTTGATTTGGATACTTTCTCTCTGCCTACTGGTTAGTCTTGCTAAGGGTTTATGTATCTTGTTGATTTTTCTCAAAGAACCAGCTCCTTGTTCTGTTGATTCTTTGTATAGTTCTTTTTGTTTCTACTTGGTTGATTTCAGCTCTGAGTTTGATTATTTCCTACTATCTATTCCTCTTGGGTGATTTTGCTTCTTTTTGTCCTAGAGCTTTCAGGTGTGCTGTCAAGCTATGGTGTATGCTATCTCCAGTTTCTTTTGCAGGTACTCAGAGCTATGAGTTTCCTCTTAGCACTACTTTAATTGTATCTCATAAGTTTGGGTATGTTGTGCCTTCATTTTCATTAAATCCTAAACAGTCTTTAATTTCTTTATTTCTTCCTTGACCAAGTTGTCATTGAGTATGGCGTTATTCAGCTTCCATGTGTATGTGGGCTTTCTGTTGTTTTTGTTGTTATTGAAGTCCAGCCTTAGTCCATGGTGATTTGATAGAATGCATTGGATTAGTTCAATCTCTTTGTATCTATTGAGGCCTATTTCGTGACCAATTATATGCTCACTTTTGGAGAAGGTACCATGAGGTGCTGAGAAGAAGGTATATTCTTTTGTTTTAAGATGAAATGTTCTATAGATATCTGTTAAACCCATTAGGTTCATAACTTCTGCTAGTTTCTCTATGTCTCCATTTAGTTTCTGTTTCCATGATCTGTCCATTGATGAGAGTGGGGTGTTGAAATCTCCCACTATTATTGTGTGAGGTGCAATGTGTGCTTTGAGCTTTTTTCATTTATGAATGTGGGTGCCCTTGCATTCAGAGCATAAATGTTCAGAATTGAGAGTTCATCTTGGTAGATTTTTTTCTTTGATGAATATAAAGTGTCCTTCCTTATATTTTTGATAACTTTTGGTTGAAAGTCTATTTTATCTGATATTAGAATGGCTACTCTAGCTCCTTTGTAGGGCTGGATTTGTGGAAAGATATTGTGTAAATTTGTTTGTGTCATGGAATATCTTGGCTTCTCCATCTATGATAATTGAGAGTTTTGCTGGCTAGCATTGCCTAGGCTGGCATTTGTGTTCTCTTGGGGTCTGTATAATGTCTGTCTAGGATCTTCTGGCTTTCATAGTCTCTGTTGGTGTAATTCTGATAGGTCTGCCTTTGTATACTACTTGACCTTTTTCCCTTAGTGCTTTTAATGTTCTTTCCTTGTTTTGTGTATTTTGGTGTTTTGACTATTATGTGATGGGAGGAATTTCTTTTCTAGTTCAGTATGTTTGGAGTTCTGTAGGCTTCTTGTATGTTTATGGGCCTACTTTAGATTAGGGAAGTTTTCTATAATTTTGTTGAACATATTTACTGGTTGTTTAAGTTGGGAATCTTCATTTTCTTCTATACCTATTATTCTTAGGTTTGGTCTTCTTATTGATTTCCTGGACGTTTGGGGTCAGGAACATTTTGCATTTTCTTTGACAGTTGTGTCAATGTTTTCTATGGAATCTTCTGCCTCTGAGATTCTCTCTTCAATCTCTGTATTCTGTTGGTGATGCTTGCATCTATGACTCTTGGTCTGTTTCCTAGGTTTTCTATCCCCAGGGTTGCCTTTCCTTATGATTTCGTAATTGTTTCTATTTCCATTTTTAGATCCTGGGTGGTTTTGTTCAATTCCTTCACCTGTTTGGTTGTGCTTTCCTGTAATTCTTTAAGAGATTTTTGTGTTTCCTTTTTAATGGCCTCTACTTGTTTACCTGTGTTATCCTGTATTTCTTTAAGGAAGTTATTTATATTCTTCTTAATGTCCTCTATCATCATCATGAGATGTGATTTTAAATCCAAATCTTGCTTTTCCAGTGTGCTGGGTTATCCCAGTGGTGGGAGAACTGGGTTCTAATGATGCCAAGTACTCTTGGTTTCTGTTGCTGAGGTTCCTGTGCTTGCTTTTTGCCATCTGTTTATCTCTGATGTTAGTTGGTCTTGCTGTCTCTGATTGGAGCTTGTCTCTCTCGTTGGCCTGTGAGCCTGTGATCTTTAGAGTGAGAGCTCTCTTGGCAGACCAGCTCTCTCTTGGCAGGCTTTGAGTCAGAGAGCTGTGGGACAGCCCCTGCTCTGGGGGCAGATGGAGACTGGAAGGATTCTGTCCAAGACCACCCTGTGGTTCTTGCTACCCGTGTGTTCCTGGGGTTTCTCTTCTTGGATAGTCAATGGGGAGAAAGTAGGGAGATAGTGGGGTTTCACCTGTCAGCTGTGGGCTGTGGGCTTAGGAGGGAGAGTACTCCTGGCAGACCAGCTCTCTGCAGGCAGATAACAGTCCTGGCTCTGGGCACAGATGGAGACTGGAATGTCCCTGACACAGGCGGCCCTGCAGCCAGTCTCTCCTTGGACAGTCCGAGAATTTTTTTTAAAGCATAGTTCCCAAAGAGGGAAATCAAATTCCAGGTCATTTATTACTCAAAGTCTCCTGGTTCCACTGAACTCTGCTGTGCAATCCACTTGAGTCTGCATCACCGGGGAGTTGTTGTCTTATATTTTACTATCTCTAGGGGGGTTTTTTTTGCGTCCATGAAATTCTAAGTTGCACTCATATGAGTTATATTTTTATGCAGTGAGTAAATCTTATTATCATAACTTTATAGAACTTACTTTCTCCCACAAAGAAGAGACAGTGACTGAACTAGTACTTTGTGTGGTCCACACTCTGGATAGATGAGTGAGTTCTTTATATTATTTATTCTCAGTACAGTCTATTCTAATTCCTTTTTTAAATGCAGAACCTGAAACTCTGAAAACATTGTATAATTCATCATATACATGATGGTCCATGGCAAGGACCTTCAAAAGTACATTTTGCAGGGAAGAATGCTGACTCCTATTGTCTACTCCAAATATTTTTCTTTACTTTTAAAATATATTTAACTCTTTGAGAATTTCATACAATGTATTTTGATTATATTCACTACCCATTCCTCACAGATGCATACTCCTTTCCCTATGCTTTTCAAATTCATTTCTTCTTGGTGGTTAATAACTCACTGAGTCTTGTGCTACTCAAGTACTATAGTTTTGTGGTTATCCACTAGAGCATAGTCAACCTACCAAGGGCCACCCCCTTACAGAAAACTGTCACTTTTTCCCTCAAAAGTCAGCAACTGCCAGTAACTCATAAATTATGGGTGGGGGTTCATGAGTTTGCTGTAGCATGACTGTTTTGATCTTATTCAGTTCTTCCACCACTGTCATGGTTCCTGAGTAGTTTGTGTTCAGAGGATTCTGTCTCTGTGCAGTCTTTCTTCCCTTCTAGCTCTTTTCCAGGATGAGCTGCTAGCCTTGGAGGAGGATACAGTACAAAGGTCTCATTTGTGGATACTCCACTGACATTTATCCTTTCTCTTCGTCCACTGCACAACCTTTTCAGTAAGGTCTGAGAGTTGTACTAATGTATGGGAGTGATATAAATTTAGAGGGAAGTTTAATACTATGTCCATCTTGGCTGCAGATTTTACTGCATTAGTTAATAGGGTCAAACGTTAGTATTCATAGCCAATTGGTTTTAGGACCCACAGAGATACCAGAATCTATGGATGTTCCTCTCTCTTCTCTGAAGTGCCAAGCAGTTGCCTGCAGTCTATGTGAGTGCCCCTGATAGTCCAAAAGCACCTCTAGATTATCTATAATAATATGCAGTATAAATGCTGTGTGAATGGGAATTGTATTGTGTTGTACAATATAGGGAATAGCCAGAAAATCATTCACATTTGTGCAGATGCAGGCTTTCTAAACATTTTATTCTGTGAGTGGTCTGTTCACAACCGTGAAATCTGCAAATATGATGGATTAAAGTCAAAGCCGTGAAGAATGCTGTGCTAGAGTGGGGCTGGAGTAATGCAGGTAATGCAAAAAGCTCTCTTTTCTGCACTTCCAGAGATAGATGGATTATTCAGAATAAGTCTCATTGCGGGGCTTAAAAAAGTCCACCCATACAATTCATATCTTCTTTTTTTTTTTTTTTTTCTTTTTTTGGAGCCGGGGACCGAACCCAGGGCCCCAACCTCCCTTTTTTTTTTTTTTGCGTTTTTTTTTTTTTTTTTGCAAATCCCCAAAAAAATTTTTTTTTTTTTTTTTTTTCCCCGGAGCTGGGAACCAAACCCAGGGCCTTGCACTTGCTAGGCAAGTGCTCTACCACTGAGCTAAATCCCCAACCCCACAATTCATATCTTAATGGCAGTAGGTACCCAAACGTTGGGAAGTAACAAAACTCTCAGGCTAACTAAAAACCAAAAGCCAACTTTCAATCTGTTTTTAGATATATTAAGACTAAGATTAAGGAAATGTCTTTTGATGTCTTTTTTCTGACAGTCTCTGTTAAGCTGACCCAAGAACAGAAAGTCTCTGTGTGCTAAGAAAACCATAAAGAGGAAAGTGAGCAGTGCTGAGGGGTACTTGTCTAATGGTGTGACAACCTCCTCATCCTGAGAACCAGAAATTATTGTTCTGAGTCAGAGCTCTGTCTCCTGAATGACTGTTGACTAGAAAACTTTTTATTTCCTTGTCTGTTCCCTTCCTGCGTGTTTTTGACCTTACAGTAACACCTAACCTCCAAGTATTTCTTAGCACTGTGTTCTGAGGGCTGAGTGTTCTGCCCTGAATTCTTGAGCAGGTTGGATGGAATACTCACTGAATACTTAAGAGGGATTAGAAGGCAGGAACCTCCTTATATTCTTGACATAGCACTTCTTGATTCCTTTGTCTTCAGAATGAATATGTAGCTCAAAGCGGAGATGTTTATTGACATTCTTAGTCTGTTAATTGACCCCTAACATGGTTTCTCTACTGCATCTTGAATTGCATTCAGCTTAGCCTAACTAGCGTGTAAACGTGTCTATATGTGTGAATGGCAGAGGTCAGAGCACCCAACAGCCTCTTCACTGTCACCACAGCAGCCCATAAAGCCCGCCAGCATGTGCTCACATCTCGCTATCACTACCCATAAACCTGGGAAGAGCAAGCAATATTTTGACATTTGGATTCAATTCCCCTAAGTAAAGCCAGATTCTGATTTAATTGCCCTATGACTACCTGTGTTTGGCAGTTTAAGAGATGAGACAGCTCTTATTATAGCGAGAAATTGTTTCAAATTAAAGTAACCATTTTCTAAAAATACTTCCAATAGATTTACTTGGCATTTTTAAATGTCAGTTTGAAGAATCCCTTGGTGGTCATGTAAAATATTCAAAAAATGTCACATACATATATGGTTTGAATTATTTTCAAAATGTTGTAATTATTGACAGGAAACAGAACTCAGAAAACATTAACCCAAGGAAGTAGAGATATAGTCCAACTGTGGCACACATCTGTAATCCCAGCACTTAGAAGGTAAAAGTAGAAGACCCGGGGTTCAAGGTCATCCTCACCTGGCGACTGATTCAGAGAGAGGAATACTTGGGTGGGGCAGGAGTATTACACGAAACATCAACCTTGTTTTGTTGTTGTTTTGTTGTTGTTTTGTTGTTGTTTTGTTTTGTTTTTATGCTCAAAATGAGAGTGAATGTTTGAATTAGCAATAGAGTGACAGAGTGTCTTCAGATCACAGAGACACATCACTCAGTTGTGTCACCTCAGCCAGTCACTCTTCCATGACAAAACCCCATTGCCATTAGTGAAATGGTTGTACTGGCAACTCTAATCTCACAGAGTCTTTGAATGTACCACATGACACATGTATGAAGCAAGGTTCACACACTGACCTTAGACAAGGTCTCTCCTAGATCATTCAGTGATACTTTGGGATTGTTACGCTCCGGTCTTTGTCTTGTTTCTTAATAAAGCCCTTGAATGTAGATCAATTGGTCACTTAGTGCACAGGAAGGTCTTATGGAGTTGTCTCAGCCAACCTCAAACTTTTGATTCAACCTATGTACCACCCATATGTGTACTTTTTGTCTACAAAAAGAAATTGAAAATAATAAGAAAAAGTCTAAGTTTGACATTAGCTGCCTTCCAATTTCAGCCAGTCCTGTATCCCTAAAGAGTTCTGACAGTCTTCCAACTCATGCTAAGGAAGGTATGTATTGCACCAATAACACCTATAGCCTTGTAGTTTTAAGAACCTTTTGTGAGTCTCAGATGTTTAGGAATTTGTTTGATTCTAGAAAGAGCAATTTACAATAAAAAGGAAATATTTTTATCTTTATTAACTTGAGTATTTCTTATTTACATTTCGATTGTTATTCCCTTTCCCAGTTTCCACGCCAACATCCCCCTAACCCCTCCCCCTCCCCATCCTCTGCCCATTACCACCCTAACTCCAACAATCACGTTCACTGGGGGTTCACTCTTGGCAGGACCAAGGGCTTCCCCTTCCACTGCTGCTCTTACTAGGCTATTCATTGCTACCTATGAGGTTGGAGCCCAGGGTCAGTCCATGTATAGTTTTTGGGTAGTGGCTTAGTCCCTGGAAGCTCTGGTTGGTTGGCATTGTTGTTCATATGAGGTCTCAAGGCCCTTCAAGCTCTTCCAGACCTTTCTCTGATTCCTTCAACAGGGGTCCCGTTCTCAGTTCAGTGGTTTGCTGCTGGCATTTGCCTCTGTTGGCCTCCACTTCTTTGCTTCATCCATCTTATCTAATTGGGTGGCTGAATATGTATGGGCCACATGTAGGGCAGGCTCTGAATGGGTGTTCCTTCTCCTCTGTTCTAAACTTTGCCTCCCTATGCCCTGCCAAGGGTATTCTTGTTCCCCTTTTAAAGAAGGAGTGAGTCATTCACATTTTGATCATCCCTCTTGAGTTTCATGTATTCTGTGCATCTAGGGCAATTCAAGTATTTGGGCTAATAGCCACTTATCAATGGGTGCATACCATGTGTGTTTTTCTGCGATTGGGTTACCTCACTCAGGATGATATTTTCCAGTTCCATCCATTTGCCTATAAATTTCATGAAGTCATTGTTTTTGATAGCTGAATAATATTCCATTGTGTAGATGTACCACATTTTCTGTATCCATTCGTCTGTTGAGGGCATCTGTGTTCTTTCCATCTTCTGGCTATTATAAATAAGGCTGCTATGAACATAGTGGAGCATATGTCTTTGTTATATGTTGGGGCATATTTTTGGTATATGCCCAAGAGAGGTATAGCTGGGTCCTCAGGTAGTTCAATGTCCAATTTTCTGAGGAACCTCCAGACTGATTTCCAGAATGGTTGTACCCGTTTGCAGTCCCACCAGCAATGGAGGAGTGTTCCTCTTTCTCCACATCCTCGCCAGCATTTGCTGTCACCTGAGTTTTTGATCTTAGCCATTCTCACTGGTGTGAGGTGAAATCTCAGGGTTGTTTTGATTTGCATTTCCCTTATAACTAAAGATGTTGAACATTTCTTTAGGTGTTTCTCAGCCATACGGCATTCCTCAACTGTGAATTCTTTGTTTAGCTCTGAACCCCATTTTTTAATAGGGTTATTTGTCTCCCTACGGTCTAACTTCTTCAGTTCTTTGTATATTTTGGATACAAGCCCTCTATCAGCTGTAGGATTGGTAAAGATCTTTTCCCAATCTCTTGGTTGCCATTTTGTCCTAACAAGAGTGTCCTTTACCTTACAGAAGCTTTGCAGTTTTATGAGATCCTATTTGTAGATTCTTGATCTTAGAGCATAGGCCATTGGTGTTTTGTTCAGGAAATTTTCTCCAGTGCCCATGTGTTCTTTTATTCTATTCTTTTCTTCTATTAGTTTGAGTGTATCCGGTTTGATGTGGAGGTCCTTGATCCACTTGGACTTAAGCTTTATACAGGGGATAAGCATGGATTGATCTGCATTCTTCTACATACTGACCTCCAGTTGAACCAGCACCATTTGCTGAAAATGCTATCTTTTTACCATTGGATGGATTTGGCTCCTTTGTCAAAAATCAAGTGCCCATAGGTGTGTGGGTTCATTTCTGGGTCTTCAATTCTATTCTACTGGTCTATCTGTCTGTCTCTGTACCAGTACCATGCAGTTTTTATCACTATTGTTCTGTAATACTGCTTGAGTTCAGGGATAGTCATTCCCCCAGAAGTCCTTTTTTTGTTGAGGATAGTTTTAGCTATCCTGGGTTTTTTGTTATTCCAGATGAGTTTGCCAATTGTTCTGTCTAACTCTCTGAAGAATTGGATTGGTATTTTGATGGGGATTGCATTGAATCTGTACATCGCTTTTGGTAAAATGGCCATTTTTACTATGTTAATCCTGCCAATCCATGAGCATGGGAGATCTTTCCATCTTCTGAGGTCTTTTTCAATTTCTTTCTTCAGGAGTTTGAAGCTCTTATCATACAGATCTTTTACTTGCTGGATTAAAGTCACACCGAGGTATTTTGTATTATTTGGGACTATTATGAAGGCTGTCGTTTCCCTAATTTCTTTCTCGAACTTGTTTCTCTTTTGTGTGAGAAGGCTACTGATTTATTTGAGTTAATTTTATACCCAGCCACTTTGCTGAAGGTGTTTATCAGGTTTAGTAGTTCTCTGGTGGAACTTTTGGGATCAAGCTTAAATATACTATCATATCGTCTGCAAATAGTGATATTTTGACTTCTTCTTTTCCAATCTGTATCCCCTTGATCTCCTTTTGTTGTCTGATTGCTGTGGCTAGAACTTCAAGAACTGTATTGGATAAGTAGGAAAAGAGTGGGCATCCTTTTCTAGTCCCTGATTTTAGTGGGATTGGTTCAAGTTTCTCTCCATTTAGTTTAATGTTAGCAACTGGTTTGCTGTATATGGCTTTTACTATGTTTAGGTATGGGCCTTGAATTCCTATTCTTTCCAGGACTTTTATCATGAAGGGGTGTTGAATTTTGTCAAATGCTTTCTCAGCATCTAATGAAATGATCATGTTGGTTTTGTTCTTTCAGTTTGTTTATATAATGGATTACGTTGATGGTTTTCTGTATATCAAACCATCCCTGCATGCCTGGGATGAAGCCTACTTGATCATGGTGAATGACTGTTTGATGTGCTCTTGGATTCAGTTTGCCAGAATTTTATTGAGTATTTTTGCGTTGATATTCATAAGGGAAATTGGTCTGAGTTCTCTCTTTGTTGGGTCTTTGTTAGGAGTTATGGGGTTGTTTAACTGGTTTATCTGTTCCTGATTTAACTTCAGTACCTGGTATCTATCTAGGAAATTGTCCATTTCCTGCAAATTTTCAAGTTTTGTTGAATATAGGCTTTTGTAGTAGGATCTGATGTTTTTTTTTTTTAATTTCCTCTGATTCTGTAGTTATGTCTCCCTTTTCATTTCTGATTTTGTTAATTTGGACACACTCTCTGTGTCCTCTCATTAGTCTGGCTAAGGGTTTATCTATCTTGTTGATTTTCTCAAAGAACCAACTTTTGGTTCTGTTGATTCTTTCTATGGTCCTTTTTGTTTCTACTTGGTTGATTTCAGCTCTGAGTTTGATTATTTCCTGCCTTCTACTCCTCCTGGGTGTATTTGCTTCTTTTTGTTTAGAGCTTTTAGGTGTGCTGTCAAGCTGCTGTCATATGCTCTCTCCTATTTCTTTCTGCAGGCACTCAGCTATGAGTTTTCCTCTTAGCACAGCTTTCATTGTGTCCCATAAGTTTGGGTATGTTGTACCTTCATTTTCATTAAATTCTAAAAGTCTTTTAATTTCTTTCTTTATTTCTTCCTTGACCAGGTTATCATTGAGTAGAGCATTGTTCAACTTCCATGTATATGTGGCGTTCTTCCCTTATTGTTATTGAAGACCTGCTTTAGTCTGTGGTGGTCTGATAGGGCGCATAGGATTATTTCTATTTGTCTGTATCTGTTCAGTCCTGTTTTATGCCCAATTATATGGTCAATTTTGGAGAAAGTACCATGAGGTGGTGAGAAGAAGGTATATCCTTTTGTTTTAGGATAGAATGTTCTATAAATATCTATTAAGTCCATTTGGTTCATGATTTCTCTTAGTCTGTCTATGTCTCTGTTTAATTTCTGTTTCCATAATCTGTCCATTGATGAGAGTGGGGTATTGAAATCTCCTATTATTATTGTGTGAGGTGCAATGTGTGCTTTGAGCTTTAGTAAGATTTCTTTTATGTATGTAGGTGCCCTTGTATTTGGAGCGTAGATATTTGGGATTGAGAGTTCATCTTAATGGGTTTTTCCTTTGATGAATATGAAGTGTCCTTCCTTATCTTTTTTGATGATTTTTAGTTGAAAATCGATTTTATTCGATATTGGAATAGCTACTCCAGCCTGCTTTTTCAGCTCATTTGCTTGGAAAGTTGTTTTCCAGCCTTTCACTTGAGGTAGTGTCTGTCTTTGTCTCTGAGGTGTGTTTCCTGTAGGCAGCAGAATGCAGGGTCCTCATTGTGTATCCAGTTTGTTAATCTATGTCTTTTATTGGGGAGTTGAGACCATTGATGTTGAGAGATATTAAGGAATAGTGATTATTGCTTCCTGTTATATTCATATTTGGATGTGAGATTATGTTTGTGTGCTTTTCTTCTCTTTGTTTTTTAAAATAAAGGGGGATTATTTTGCTGGAGAAAAATGATCTTATTGATTTGTTTGTGCCTGGCTTCTTCAAAGCATCTTTTGAATTAGTTTCTTACAAGGGAGACATTAAGAATAAAGTTAGTGATACCCTTGAAATTAAAAATTATTTCCAGAGAATAGAATAATACAATATGCTCCCTGAATATCTGGTTCTGTTTCAAATAGGGGTAAAGGTTTCCTAAACACCACAGGAGAAAATAAAGGTATGTGAGGCTTCTGGACTTCAGGAGAACCTGAGTTTTCCCATTATTAAAGGATTTTGACAAAGAAAAGACTCTCCATGTGACTCATTTTCTGAAAGAAGATGAAGGAGAAAAGAGAAGGAACATAGGAAAGTTTGCTCTCTCTTCTTCTGCTTGTCTCTACTTCTGTGTCTCACAGAAAAGAAAAAGACCACATAAGTCAGAAGCAAACATGAAGATGTACTAAGAGCTCCTAGAAATCAGGAAAGCATTCATCAAAGCATCAATACAGTGCCATCTATGTATTATCTCCAACTGGCAAAAGCTAAAGCATCAAAATCAAACGCTGGTGAAGAGACCAAGACATTAAGACCCTGGAGTAAGCTTTCACCTAGCTGGAAAATATTCCTCACAGATCTATGATGTTAAATATGTGGACTCAATAGTCTAACCACTATACTACTGTGGCTCACCCCTATTAAACATTATGAGTACAAGAGAAAATGTGTGCTACTATGCACCAAGGCTACTACAGTCGGCAGGTTTGCCAGTGTATAACTAGCATAGTACATGATGGAGTATAAGAAGCAGTAGCTTAGGGGAATGTTAAATATTATGTGCAGAACTTCAAAAACAGTATAAAAATGTTATAAGCAGAAATATATGTAAGCAAACTCTGTGACAAAACTTCAAAGGTACGTGTGTTTGTGTGCAGAAGGTAGGCATCAGGACATATTTTAAATGTAGTATAAAAGTAAACATGGTGGAAAATGAGACAGAAAATAACAGAAAAACATTCATTTAAGCCACCTAAACTAAACAGGAACATTCCATCTGTAGGACTATAATACCTAGAAACCAAAGTCTTACTCAGGGAGGTAAGTGTTAAGCCCAACCTGAGAACAAGTAGGTGCTGTTCCTTCTCATCAGAAGCTAACTGGTATACCAGATGGACTTGAACCTACCAAGCTGGTGCCACTGCTGCTAGAGGCCAGAGCAGTGTTTGCTTTGACTTACAGGCATTACATCTTCTAGAAAATGAAAACAGATATGAAGCCCCTTTTAAATGAAGATGGGATAACCATTTTATTTAATAATTTAATTAATTAATTATTAATTAAATAATACATGTTACTGTTTAATAACAAGGCTTAAACAGGCACTTATTTTATTTATGATTACATGAAAAGAATGTTTTTATTTTGAAACTTGATCTTTTTTTATTGAAAGGAGGGTCCAGGTTACTAATAATAGTAGTGAGGTTGTAAAAATGAACAACAGGGGGTCACCCATGCCAGGCACAGCACTCAATTTCAATCCCGGACCCAAGAAGTTCATTCTTCTTTTATGCTAGCTACTGATAAACATGATTAATTCTGATTATTAAACTTCCCATTACTATTTTAAATTATTTAGATGTTTTGTGATGTCTCTTGGTGTTGAGTCATGCATGAGGCGGGTCTCCAGGCAAAATTTAGCACTCTTTCTCTCCACTGTGAGAAGTGGGAAATAGACATCCATTGAGCCCCTGCCTCCCGTCACCTTAATGACACCCTATTTAGGAATATTTTAACAGGGGACCATGAAAAGAGCTAATCTTATACAAAGGGTATATAATTTGCTGGTGGTAGAATTTCAAGCTTCCGGAGCTATGTGAGTGTCTGTGGGTGACAGGTGTGTGGGTGTGTGCCTGTGTGTTTCTGTGCCTGCATTCCCCAGAGAAGTGTAGTCACCGATCTGGGTACCAGCTGATCCTGAATCATAACAGAAGCATCTTTTTTAATGACCTCATCATCTGAGAAACAAACTCCCAAACTGACCTGATTACCTAATTTTAGACTAATCTAAAAGTACTCACCAGGTATCAATATGTTCAAATTCATGAACCATCACATAGTCATCCCATGTGGAAAAAGATATTGTCCCCCAAAGTCATTAAACAGAGTCAGATGGACATGTCTGAAAAAAAAAGCCACTTCAGAATAATCAGTGAAAACGGCTTTTCGAAACAAGATTGGCTCGTTTGTACAATAATCACATCTTCTAAATACATTAAATATTAATCTGTGTCCTTAATCAGATAAGCCTTAAGGGACAGAAATTTTTACAAGCTAAGTGTTAGGTAGAGCCTACTGGGCAAAGGTGACATATCTTGGCGTTGCCATGCAAGCCCCAATTTTCTATGACTCCATCTACTGCGGGAATTGTAACTTTGGGCAAATGTTTTTGTGATTAAGTTGCTGGCTGTAAAATATTTCCAAATGCTCAGGAGGAGGAGGAGGAGGAGGAGGAGGAGGGAGGAGGAGGAGGAGAGAGGGAGGAGGAGGGAGGAGGAGGAGGAATGGAGGAGGAGGAGGAAGGAAGGAGAAGGAGGGAGGAGAAGAGGAGGAAGGAGGAGGAGGAGGAGGAGGGGAGGAGGAGGAGGGGGAGGAGGAGGAGGGGGGGGAGGGGGGGGAAGGGAGGAGGAGGAGGAGGAGGAGGAGGAGGAGGAGAAGGAGCTCTATCCTTAGTTGAATAGAACAGACCAGGCTTAGGTACACCCTCTGCATAAAACTTAGAGGATAGTTTTTATAGCTCAAAGGCTTCTGACAGAAAGAGTCCTTGATTTTGGAAAGATTCAGTCAGCGTTCCTTTCCAGTTCTTTCCTGTTTCCTGCAAACTAATAATTTCCTTTTTGAAGTTCTAAGGTTTTTCCATCAAGCTCTCATACAGTAGACCCAGTTGCCCTTTGGCGGTGAGTAGGGGCACCGCATGTTCAGCTTCAGATCATAGCTCCTCGTAGGTTCTTTCCTGCTATGTTTGCTCGAGGCTTAGTAGGGTCAGACTCTGAATCATTTTAATGACTAAGCCAATTGTCAGCATGGTAAAGCAGGTGCCACAGCTGGGGGCTGTGGACTGATTTGGATTACTTATCATTTGGTATTTTCCTTTGACCTCCTTTAAATCCGTTCTGGTGACCTTTAAATCGGTTACTCTCATTATTCTGCCTTCATAATAAGTTCCTATTCATTAGCTCAACAATTTCTTATTGAATGTCCTTAATATTATGTGCAGGTTATACAGAAAATGCTCTGTCCAGAGTAGTTTATTGTTCAGCTTGGCCAGTTTGGATGAAGGCTGTTGGTATCCACCCAGTTGCCCCATTATGACCAACGTCCTCATTCATCAGCCATTAGAATGGCAGGTGCCAGCTCTCTCTGTGTCACCTTTGCTTATGGTGGTGACTCCATACAAGGATAATCATTCTCTGCAGGGCAACCCACGTTCGATGAGTAGGCACTGATGGGAATACAGAGGACTAGCCTTCTTGCCTTAGTGTCCATCACTCTGAAGAATGATCCAGATAGAGAGACTTGAAATAACTTTGGCGGTTTTCCACAGGCACATTCCAGGGACACTCCACAAATCTTCGTTTCACCAGCAAAGCTCTAGAGTGGTAACCCAATACTCAAGTAAACGTCAGGACATCAACTGCTAGAGGTATTCTTTGGGGGTTCCTGCAGTTACTACAGCAGTTGTCTCAGCTAGCACCCAGAGAAGCAACCTAATTTGAGCAACAACAAAAAATATCTGGTATTTAAAAAAATTCTACAATTTAACTTGTGTTCATAAGTTGGTTCTCCATAAGTGGCTACATTGTACATATAGTGGTAACAACAATGTGCTATGCTGGTTTTTTTATCTGTTAATTGATACATAATAATTACTTCTTTTGAAAAGTAAGCCTAGTCCTTGCTGCTCCAGCAGAGTTTACACATAGCTCCTTCACTGGTAGGACTTTCTCATATCAAACATTAAAGTAGCCTTAACTGAGTGTTTTACCCATTAACAGAGAAAACACTGACAACTGAACAGCCATTGTTACCCTTCATTGCTTTGTGTCTATAACACAAGAGGAATGCTCTTATACTTTCTTCCATTTAGACCACAAAGGGAAGGTAAGGGCTCACCTCAACCCTACAACAATGGTTTTCAATTTGTGGGTCATGAGCCTCTTGGCAAACCTCTACCTCCAAGAGTATTTACATGGCAATCATAACTAGCAAAGTTTCAGTTATGAAGTAGCAACAAAAATAATTTTACAATTGGGGTCTCTACACATGAGAATCGGTATTAAAGGGTCATATCATTAGGAAGTTGAGAAACACTGCCCTAGAAGGAACTGGCAGGAAATGGGTGGCTCTGCTTCCAGTATCAGCTACATTGACACTTGCCTTCCAGGCATTGTGCCTACAGCTGCCAGAGGGATGTTCCCATGGCTAAGTAGTTTTAGATTTCAGGTTTTGTTTTTTGGAACCTTCTTAATGAAAAGGAGAAAGGGATCTAGCACCTTTCCTATGATGGAAATCTAAGGACTTACTTACTTTGATAAGAAGTAATCATTTCTATCCCCAAACTCCAGGGAAAATAATGTATCAAGTCCTAGAGCTTACTATTTTCTTTCTCAGTATTCAATTCAGATTATCAAATATTTGTTGAGCACCTTGCCCATACAAGACCTGTCCAACACACTTGGGATGCATCAATGAATAAAACAGACACGGTTTTGCCTAAACTCCTGGCTATGGCCCACTGTCTTTCCGTGTGACCTTGTAGGAGCAGGGCTTGGACGGAGGAAAGGAAACTGGTGATGGGAAACAGATTTCTGGATTTCTGTCTGAGAATGCCTTTGAATATGCTCTCTCATTCTCAATACCATGTGGCTCATTAATTTGCTTATAGTATATGGTTGTTTTTACATGACTATTAAAATATGAATTTTAGCTTAAACAGACTGAAAAATCTCAATCAGGGTGAAGAGAAGCTGAAAGTGAAGGGGAAACCACACCATGGGCAGCCATCTTAACTGGGCCATCAGCCTTGTTTGGGGAAATTATTTGAGCTAATCACTTATGTCTATTAAAAATGAAAGAATTCTGAAAACCAATGTGAGTGAATAAAATATCATGTTCTTTCTGCATTTATTTAAGTGTATAAAATTAAAGGCTAAATATCTGATTGTGGAGAAAAAAAATGTTTAGTCACACTGGAGAGGGCCTATAAAAGAAAGAGATAATGTCACTCCTTTAATTACCAGGACATTTAAACCTACCAATGGGAAAGTTTATTTCTCATCAGTATCAATGTTATAAAAAATAATTCTGAAGCCAGAGTGGCTTTTGTTTTTCCAAGGGAGACTTAAAATATTGACAAATATCCAAAAGTTTTCATGTTTATATATTCCATTTTGTCTACCAAAGATTTAAATGGCTGATGAGATTCCTGCCTTGAGGAGGTGACAGAGAGATCAAGATATTAAAAATTGGTGTCAACTTTTATGTCAATGAATGATTACTGATGTTAAGTTAGAGTCAAAGGAAAACTCTATATGATGTCATTCATATTTACCCTGAAAGGGTAACAATCTGCAATAAAGCAAAGATTTCCTTCATGCCAAAGTTTGACAAGACCTTCTTCTCTGTATCATATTTTTATGAGAGTTTGCTAATGACATTATAGCAAAAATATAAAGTGAGGTGTCACAGGGTGGTTGTGATGACCAAGTCCAACTCAAGGAAAACTAGCTGCTGATTTGTTAGAAATCGTGTGGCCACTATGCACAGCTCACTGACTTTCTGAATTAATTTGGTGGTTGAGTTGGGGACCTAAAGCCATAGTTGCTCTATACCTCAATGCATGGGCTGCTAAGAAATCATCGAACTCTGTTCTGTTTAGAGCAAACTGAACTCAGATCCACTTCACAGGAGCTCTAGGTCTTCAGTACACAGTGCAGACTCAAAAACTGGAGTTGTCAGAGACTGTGTCCTCCAGAGGTCTCAGAACACACATTCTCTGACCTACAAGCCCATTCTTCTGTGTACATTGCTAAATATGTATTTGTTTATTTACATTTTATTTATTCACTTTATATCCCAATCACTCACTCATTCCCTGTCACCCCTTCCCACAATCCTTCCCACATTCCCCCTTCCCTTCTCCTCTGAGAGGGTGGGGGCTCCCTGGGTATCCCCCAACCCTAGCCTTCAAGTCTCTTACTGAGGCCAGACAGGGAAGCCCAGCTAGAAGAACGTATTCCACATACAGGCAACAGCTTTTGGGATAGCCTTCCCCCAAATCCTCTCTCCAGTTGTTCAGGACCCACATGAAGACCAAGCTGCACACCTGCTACATATGTGCAGGACGGCCTAGCTAAATACATATTTTTAAGACAGGACTTGAGAACTTTCAATCCATAAAGGGTGAAAGTCAGGAGTGCACTGAGCTATTTCTGTCATGTAAACAGCAAACAGTTCAGGCAGGTTCTGGAGAGGCAGGGGCTGGTGTTCTGCACTGCTGATTAAAGGCAAGGTGAGGTACACTGAAAATCAAAGTGCACATCAGGCTCTTGTGTTCTAAGAATGTCCAGGCAGGCACTTGACACCCACATAAACGTGAAGAGGAAGCAAATCACCACTGAAAAGCCATCCCAAGTATTCCTAGGGCGTCTGCTCTCCCACGGTGAGGATATGGGGTTGAATGTATTACTAACCAGATCAGGCCTATTCTAATGATTGTATAATAATTGCTTCCATTGTTGTTATTTGCTAAGGAATACAGTGGCCCTAAAGAATGGGTTGATAGATGATACATCTACAACACACCCCTGTACCTGGGGCTCAGGTATCATTCCAACAGAGAGTACATAAATAGAATATTCTAAGAGTCAAAGGAAGTTTGCTATGAGATTGTGTCTCCTATGAATGTCACAAGCTACAACCATGATATCCCACCAATATGGCTTCCTAAACATGAGCTGAACAAGGATTACAGCATTCAATATACCAGAGTAGATGGGGATGGCCCTAACCTGACAATAAGAAATACAGAAACTAAGACATGCTGTGAGAGTGGAGCAAATAGTCTTCCCCAGAGAGGAGGACCAGTTGATTTTTCAATACCAAGTGGTCATCTCTGAAAACATACATACAAGTAACATGATACAGACTGAGCAGGCTATATTTATGTATTTAGGAATTTATGTACAGTAAGTGTGTGTATGTATGTATGTATGTATGTATGTATGTATGTATGTATTTGTGTGTGTGTGTGTTTTCATGTGCATGTGTAACACAAATTAACAAACAAAAGGCTATGGGTTGGAAAGTAAGCAAGGGGGTATATCAGAAGGCTTGGAAGGAAGAATGGCGAGGAGAAATAATATAATTATATTATAATCTCAAAAAATAAAAACATAAGTTTTTATAATTTTACTTTTCTTGGATATTTTATGTATTTACATTTTAAATGTTATCCCCTTTGCCCCCTCTTCCGCACCCCCTTCCCCCTCCCCCTGCTTCTATGAGGATGCTCCCACCTCAGTGCCTAGGGCATCAAGCCTTCACAGGACCAAGGGCTTTTCCTCCCATTGATGCTGGACAGTACCATCCTCTGCTGCATATGTGACTGGTACCATGGGTCCCTCCGTGTGTACTCCTTGGTTGGTGGTTTAGTCCCTGGGAGCTCTGGTGGGGTTTGCTTGGTTGATATTGTTGTTCTTCCTCTGGTGTTGCAAACCCCTTCAGCTCCTTCAGCTGAAGGGGACCCCTTGTTCAGTCCGATGGTTAGCTGCAAGCATCCTCATCTCTATCAGTAAGGCTCTGGCAGAGCCTCTCAGGAGACATCCATATCTGGCTCCTGTCAGCAAGCACTCTTGGCATCAGACGTAATCATTTTTTAAAGTGGGCCAAGCACCACAAACAAAAGGACAATCAGGTCTCCCAAATCCCTGCCAAGCATAGCCAAGTGTGCCATATCGATATTCATAGTGTTTCATGCACTGAAAATTATCGTGTTAGTTTCAGAATAGAGATTATGCATGCATTATATGAGGCACTATAATACGAACAAGCGTCAGTTCACCTCGCCAGCTTACAGCTCTAGAAACAAGCTGTTTTTTAAGTTTGGCTACAGAAAACGGTTCACATGTGACAATTGTAAGTCTCCTTGTTAAAGTTACCCTCGAACAATATATACCTTACGATCAAGCCACTCACTTATAACTTTTAAAGAATTCCCTGTGGTTTGTTCTGAAGCATTGCTCACTTAAATGGACTGGGGATTTCATCTGGTGGCCCCAACTTCTTCCTGGAAAACAATATCTGCTTGACGAGAAAAAGAAAAAACATGTGGTCAAGACCTGAAGTGAGGAGGGCATACTCAAAGTTTTCAACTGTGATTTATCTTCTCCACACCAGAGATCTTTTCTGTTAGCTGCCCAAGCTAACCAATCCTGTGTCCGAGTTTTGATCATTAACAATAGTAAAGTTACACACATTTGAAATTTCACGTCCTCTTGAGCCTATCTCAGAGCCCACCTTATTCACATGTGATCTTGAGCAGGTAACGTCATACTCTGTGCCTCAGTCTCTCTCTCTCTCTCTCTCTCTCTCTCTCTCTCTCTCTCTCTCTCTCTCTCTCTCTCTCTCCTCTGTGTGTGTTTGTGTTTCTGATATTTTCCTTTTTTAATTGAAAATATATTCTTCTCTTATACAATACATCCCAATTACAGTTTCCCTTCCTTCCACTCCTCTAAGCTCCCGCCTCTTTCCCCCAGACCCACTCCCTTCCCATTTCCTCTTCAGAAAAGAGCAGGCCTCCAACAGACAACAGACAAACACGACAAAACAAAATACATTAAGACAAGACAAACGTCCTCATATCAAGTCTGGTCAAGATAACCCAATAGGAGGAAAAGGGTCCCAAAAGCAGGCAAAGGAGTCATACACCCACTCCCACTGTTAGGAGTTCCACAAACCACCAAGCTAACAGACATAGCATATACCCAGAGGACCTGGTGCAGACCCGTACAGGTCCTATGCTTGCTGAGTCAGTCTTTGTGACCCACGTGAGCCGTGACTTAGACGGGAGTTTTAAGTGGGGAATAAGTGCATACATAAGTATAGCTTGTGTTGGCCCACTGTGTTTTACTGTAACAGATACCTGGGACGATCAACTTTAAAAGAGAAAAGGATTATTTGGCTCACCTTTTGGGAGGGATCTGGCTATGGTGAGTTTTTCTGTTGCTTTTAGCCTGTGGCTACACGATGGTGAATGTGCATAGCCTAGAGAATGGCTCATCTCACGGCATCTGGCAAATGAGAAAAGACCATGGTGAGCCCCCGGGTTTGGAACTTCGTTGTCTCGAAGCAAGTGTTACCGGGAGTTTGAGATAAACCAAAACATGTGTGTCCCATGGACAGGGTATTTAGTGCACACATGCGTTTCATGAAAGTCATTCCATGGTGCTGGAGAGATGGCTCAGCTGTTAAGAGCACTGACTGCTCTTCCAGAGGTCCTGAGGTCAATTCCCAGCAACCATGTGGTGGCTCACAACCATCTGTAATGGGATCTGGTGCCCTCTTCTGGTGAGTCTGAAGACAGCTACAATGTACTCACAAGGAAGGAAGGAGGGAGGGGGGAGGGAGAGTCACTCCATCGGACGGAAAAGGCAGAGAAAGTGAGACGGAGCCTGCTCTGAGAGCAGTGACGATAGCTGCGCCATCAGCAAGTGGAGGAGGATGCTGACCAGTGTGGTGTAATATCAGCGCAGCAGAGGCAGAGAGGGAGAATCGAGGGAAACCGTGGTGTCCCTTCTGCTGAGGGTTGATAGAGAAATGTCACAGCATAGGTAAGCAGGTAGGGATGCCATCGCAGTAAGCATGCTTCGTGGCTTAGGGGTCACTGGTACCTGTAGCTTGTCTAGAAGCTTGAAGACCACCATTGGCACCCTATGGACCATTCCTGTCTACACTATCTATCCTAGCTGATGATGCTCTTCCCTATGTCTAGAATACACACATGCCCTTGCCCACCTGCAGTGTCCCTAGACAGCCTTGGCCCATGGCTAGCATCAGCTCTTCCGGGCAATCTTAGCTGTACCCCTTTTAGTACTTTGTCTCCTGTTTCTTTCTTCTGCCTTTGCAGCACTTAAGAAAGTCAGAGGGTCAGACATAGCATCTCCAGTGCTAAGTGAGGGATGTGTTTAATGGATTTATTTTTCATCTGAGGAGAAATAGAAAGGTCAAGGGAAGGGCTGGGAAAAAAATTAGAAAGAAATTTAAAAATTAAAGAAAAATTAAATGAGTTTATTAGACACGCCAGTGCTTACCTGGAAAGCCAGCTAGTAGGGAAACAAAGAAGGAGGATAATAAGTTCATGGCCGTTCTGTGGCATTCAATGATTCCCTGCATCAAAAACAAAACCAAAAAACAGCCTACATTTTTTTCATCTGCAATGTTGGGTAAATCTTCTGCTGCTTGGATTTGGAAGTAATAACTGGAGCTGGGCACCCAGCAGTATAGAAGACTTGTCTAGCATCCATGAGGTCCTGCATTTGATCCTAAGCTATAATACCCAGAACAGAAATCACTAAAAAAATAAACAATCGGGGTCTGGAGATAGAGCTCAGTAGGTAGATACCAGCCCATCATTCACAAGGCCCTGGTTCAATCCTCAGCACCGTGTAAACAGGAATGGTGACATACCCCTATAGTTCTAGCACTCAGGATGTAGAGGCAGAAGGTCAGGAATTCACATTGCTTTGGCTACATAGAGATTAAGGCTACCTTGATTACATGAGATGCTATCTCAAAAAAAAATACTTTTTCAAATACCTGATGTGTTAGGATCTTTTCCTCTTTTTTTCTTTGTTTCTTTATTTAATATTTTTAATTTATTTAAATTTATTTATTAAATAAAGTATTTTATTTAATTTTTATTTATTTAAATTTCAAATATCATTCCCTTTCCCAGTTTCCCATCCATAAACCCCCTATCACATCCTCCTCCCCCTTCTTCTATGAGGGTGTTCCCATCCTCAACCACCCCCTTTTTCTGCCTCCCCACCCTGACATTCCCCTACACTAATGGTGTGTGTGTCAAGCCTTGGCAGGACTAAGGGCTTCTCCTCCCATTGGTGCCCAACAAGGCCATCCTCTGCTACATATGCAGCTGGAACCATGGGTCCTCCATGTGGACTCTTTGGATGGTGGTTTAGTCCCCGGGAGCTCTGGTTGGTTGGTATTGGTTCTTATGGGATTGCAAGCCCCTTCAGCTCCTTCAATCCTGTCTCTAACTCCTCCAATGGGGACCCTGTTCTCAGTTCAATGGTTGGCTGCAAGAGTCTGCCTCTTGTCATGCTTTGGCAGAGCATCTCCGGAGACAGCTATATCAGGCTCCTGTCAGCATGCACCTCTTAGCATCCCCAATAGTGTCTGGGTTTGGTAGCTGTATGGATATGGGCTGGATCCCCAGGTGGGGCAGTCTCTGAATAGCCATTCCTTCAGTCTCTGCTCCAAACTTTGTCTCCATATCTCCTCCTTGAATATTTTGTTCCCCTTTCTAAGAAGAGCTGAAGCATCTGCACTTTGGTTGTCCTTCTTCTTGAGCTATGTGATCTATGGTTGGATCTTGGGTAATCTGAGCTTTTGGGTTAATACCCACTTATGAGTGAGTGCATAGCATGTGTGTTCTTTTGTGACTGGCTTACGTCACTCCAGATGATATTTTCTTTTTCCATCAATTTGCCTATGAATTTCATGAAGTCATTATTTTTAATAGTTGAGTAGTACTCCATTGTATAAATGTACCACATTTTCTGTATCCATTCCTCTGTTGAAGGACATCTAGGTTGATTCCAGCTTCTGGCTATTATAAATAAGGCTGCTATGAACACAGTGGAGCATTTGTCCTTGTTATATGTTGGAGCATCTTTTGGGTATATGGCCAGAAGTGCTATAGCTGGGTCCTCAGGTAGTACTATGTTCAATTTTCTGAGGAAACTACAAACTTATTTCTAGAGTGGTTGTACCAGTTTGCAATCCCACCAACAATGGAGGAGTGTTCCTCTTTCTCCACATCTTTGCCAGCATCTGCTGTCACCTGAGTTTTTGATGTTAGCCATTCTCACTGGTGTGAGGTAGAATCTCAGGGCTCTTTTGATTTTCATTTCCCTGATGACTAAGGATATTGGATATTTCTTTAGGTGATTCTCAGCCATTCAATATTCCTCAGTTGAGAATTCTTTGTTTAGCTCTGTACCCCATTCTTGAATAGGGTTATTTGATTCTCTGGAGTCTAATTTCTTGAGTTCTTTGTATATATTGGATATTAGCCCTCTATCAGATGTAGGATTGGTAAAGACTTTTTCCCAATCTGCTGGTTGCTGTTTTGTCCTAATGACAGTGTTCTTTGCCTTACAGAAGCTTTGCAATTTTATGAAATCCCATTTATCGATGCTTGATCTTAGAGCATAAGCCACTGGTGTTCTGTTCAGGAAATTTTCCCCAGTGCCCAAGTGTTCAAGGCTCTTCCCCACTTTTTCTTCTAATAGTTTGAGTGTGTGATTTTATGTGGAGGTCCTTGATCCACTTGGACTTAAGCTTTGTACAAGGCAATAAGAATGGATTGATTTATATTCTTCTACATGCTGACTGCCAGTTGAACCAGCACCAGATGTTGAAAATGCTATCTTTTTTCTACTGGATAGTTTTAGCTCCTTTGTCAAAGATCAAGTGACCATAGGTGTGTGAATTCATTTCTGGGTCTTCAATTCTTTTCCACTGACCTACCTGCCTGTCTCTGTACCAATACCATACAGTTTTCTTTTGTTTTTGTCACAATTGCTCTGTAATACAGCTTGAGGTCAGGGATGGTGATTTCCCATAGAAGTTCTTTTATTGTTGAGGATAGTTTTTGTTATTCTGGGTTTTTTTTTATTCCAAACGAATTTGCAAATTGCTCTTTCTAACTCTATGAAGAATTGAATTGGAATTTTGATGGGGATTGCATTGAGTCTATAGATTGCTTTTGGCAAGATGGCCATTTTTACTATATTAATCCTGCCAATCCATGAGGATGGGAGATCTTTCCATCTTCTAAGATCTTCTCAATTTCTTTCTTCAGACACTTGAAGTTCTTGTCATACAGATCTTTCACTTGCTTGGTTAGAGTTATACCAAGGTATTTTATATTATTGTGACTATTGTGAAGGGTGTCATTTCCCTAATTTATTTCTCACCCTGCTTATTCTTTGAGTAGAGGAAGGCTACTAATTTATATGAGTTAATTTTATATCCAGCCACTTTGCTGTTTATCAGGCTTAGTAGTTCTCTGGTGGAACTTTTGGGGTCACTTAAGTATACTATCATATCATATGCAAACAGTGATATTTTTACTTCTTCCTTTCCAATTTGCATCCCTTTGACCTCCTTTTGTTGTCTGATTGCTCTGACTAGGACTTCAAGTACTATATTTAATAAGTAGGGAGAGAATAGGCAGGCTTGTCTTTGTCTAGTCCCTGATTTTAATGGGACTGCTTCAAGTTTTTCTCCATTTAGTTTGATGTTGGCTACTGGTTTGCTGTATATTGCTTTACTACACTAAACTGAAAGCTATAATTTATACACAGAAGCCATGGTGCAGACTCAGGTGTCCCTGCACTTGCTGCTTCAGTATCTGTGAGTTCATGTGAGCTTTGCTCAGTTGATCTAGAGAGCCTTGTTGTCCTGATGTCCTCCATCCCCTCTGGCTCCTACACTCTTCCTCTCTTCCATAGTCTAAATCATATTAGTCTATGGCAGGTTGTCTTGGTCATTGACTAATCTAGAAAAACTCAGTCCATTGTGGGCAGTGCCATTCCCTAGGCAGAGGATCCTAAACAGTTAAAGAGTAGAGACAGCAAGCTGAGAGGAAGCAAAGAAGAAAACAATTAGAACTGCATGCTTTTATTTCTGTCTGCTCTTCATGGTGGATGTGATGTGACTAGCTGCCAGAATTCCTGCTTTGACCTCCCCTCAATGATAGACTATAAACTGAAATTGGAAGCTGAATAAACCCCTTTTCCTCTAAGTTGCTTTTTGTCAGGATGTTTTATCACAACAACAAAAATTAAATTAGAACTGTTTGTGAAGATAAGAACTTTTGTTTAAACTTAATTGAAAAATAAAAATAGTGTATGATTTTTGTAGATGACAAGTTGGTATATATTTTACACATGAGTTGGGCACGGTAATTGTGTTGTTGCTATAGCAACCCTTAATGGTTTGAGAGGAAACCATTCCTCAGGGCTTGTTAGTGACTGATTTCATTTTTTAAAAAGCACTTTATGTGACTAGCAAGCAATTGAAATTATACCTTCCCAATTTGAATTGTTAGCATGCCAAGGACAGAAGCAACAGCAGAAAAGAAGTCATGTAACCTAGAAAACTAGTAGTAGAAAGCAAAATTGCAACAGTGTGAGGGAATGGTTGACTTGTTTGACATGGGCTCCTGTGTGAAGTTGATGGTGGTCTAAGTAACTCATACAGTAGCCATGCAAACATCCCTTCTGCCCACCAGACATATATAGGTAGGAGTCACCATGGCTCATGACCACCAGTCATGACCCAGCACTCTCTTCTGGCCTGCATGGGCACATGTGCCTATATGCACAAGGTTAGGTACTTTTAAAAGAAATCGGTAGAGCAAGTGAAGGAGAATGTGAACTCTGTGGCCACAGACTCCTTCAAAAGCTACTCTGTCTTTGGTCCATCTCCCTTTGGCCATTCTGATCAACACCATTTATCTGGGTGCAAAAACCACATTCTCTGCCCAAAACTCTAAGTCACCCCAAATCCTGAAATTGGTTTTCAGTTTATCCTCAGGAAGTTCCTTTGGAATACCTATGTTTCTGTGATGAGCACATCTGGCCCCGTGATTGTTCCTTGTTGAGTGCCCAGCATGGGCCAGCTGCTATGTTGAATGTCTTAGCCTACATGATTGTACTCATTCCTCAGTACAGATCTATCTCTGCTATGAGTGCATATCATGTGCTTTTGATAGAGAGATGAAGTGATCTCTCAGGGGCACGTGATTGAAGAGGCTGATAGGTTAAGAGGCTGATGACTTCCATCTTACCACTCTTCCTACAACCAGAGCAGTAAGGGCCCACCTAGCTGGCTTGGGGTTTGAGGGATACAGTGTATCCATGTTGAGGAATGTATGAGCTATAAGGCATGGTAGCAGGAGGCCTATAATGGTTGGAGTGTTCAGCTGAGACCCCTTGCCTCTCCACATCCCTAGCAGAACAAGAGACAGAGAGGAGACTGAACTGAGTGGAGGAGCCTTTCCACCAAAGAGACCCACTCCCTACTTCTCAACCTCCTCTCCCAAAGGTTATGTCTTCTAGAGCCAACCAGTGCATGATTCTGTGGGCGTCATCTCACGTTCATGTAGTAACACCAGTCTAACAAGAGAGGAAACTTGTATTTTTGTTATATCATTTTGTTAAGTATTTGAGAATTTCATCCAGTGCATTTTGATCATATCCACCCAGATCCACTGGTATTTCCTCACCCCTGCAACCTCCTGAATCCACTTTTGTTCCCCATACACTCTTGGGCATCACAGTAACCATGGAGGCATGATTAAACTACCAGGAGCCACACTCTGAGAGCAACTAACTCTACCTCTCCTAGAAACCATAAGTTGCGCATAGCACCTCGGTTCCAGGGTGGGAGGCTCTCAAACCTTTTCCCACTTCATGCTGGAATATCAGCTGGCTTGTTCTTGTGCAGGTCTTGTGCAGGCAGCTGCAGCTGCTGTGAGTCCTGTCCAGCAGTGCTCACCTTTTTCTGCTGCCCTTTCTGTGCTATAACCCATATTTTTCCTTTGTTTTCTATTGGATATCTTATGTATTTACATGTCAAATGTTATCCGCTTTACTGGTTCCCTCTTCTCCCTTTCCCCCTCCCCCTGCTTCTATGAGAATGCTCCCCCTCCCACCCACCCACTCCATCTCAATACCCTGGCATTCCCCTACACTGGGGAAACGAGCCTTCACAGGACCAAGGGCTTCTCCTCCTATTGATGCCAGACAAAACCATATGCGGCTGGAGTCATGGGTTGCTCCATGTGTACTCTTTGGTTAGTGGTTTAGTCCCTGGGAGCTCTGGTGGCATTGGTTGGTTAATATTGATGTTCTTCCTATGCTATTGCAAACCCCTTCATCTCCTTCAGTCCTTTAACTCCTCCATTGGGGTCCGTGCTCAGTCTGATGGTTAGCTGCAAGCATCCTCATCTGTATCAGTATTTTAAAGCACCTTGAGCATCAAGTTAGGACTTCTCTTCATCTATAGTTACCAGATATCACTGCAGGCTCTCCCATGGGGTTCTGTTGTGATACAATTATTGTAGAAAACCTAACTCTGACCATGGAAGGAAAACTGCAGTGAGAAAAAGCTGTCCATGCAGAAGAGTACGATCCATTCCCCAAGCCAAGATCTATCCAGCAACAGCAAAGAAACTCTGACGCTCACTGTGCCAACTCTACTACAGCCAAAGTTTGAGTCCCAAGAACCTCTTTCTGTGACACATGTCCCTACGTGTGCTGCTTATAGCAATGTTTCTTGAAGAAGCCACTTCAGCTACTCCATGTTTGGTTACTATTCTTCATCTGTGAAATGGAACCAATCAAAACAAAATGTCCTCTTACTGGTAGAACAAACTGACTGGCATCAGCAGATATGCTTTCTTCATTGCAAAGTGTGTAACACATGCCTGCTCAAGGGGTATTTCCAGAAGGATTGTGATTTCAAGGGGAAGTCTAGAAAAAGACTCATCGAACCCTTCCAGGAGAAAGCGTATATGTAAGTGGGAGTTAATCTGATGAGATGGTTCAATCCCTGAAACTCCACGGTGAAAATAGAGAAAGCCTCCACACACAAGCTCTGGCACACACACACACACACACACACACACACACACAAAATAAGTAAATGATAGATAGATAGATGTACAGACAGACCTAGATGATAGGTAAGAGATGATGATGAAAGATAGATAAATACACAGATACATTGAAACATACTTGCATACATAATAAGTGATAGATACAGATGATAGATATATAGATACATGATAGATACATAGAGATAGATACATAGAGATAGATGATAGCTACATATATAGATCATACATGTATACATACATACATATAGATATGAGAGAGACAGAGACAGAGGAATCCTGGGTCCAGTTACTTCCTAGATCTGACATTCTCTCACTCTGAGTTAGAAACAAGTTTGAGCCCTTGTCCCTCCTTTACAAAATAGCAATTAGGCGAGATATGTTTCAGAGTTTTGATGTGTAGCACCGCATAACAACAGTGAGGTGGGTGATAGGATTCGGTGTCTAGCTAAATGGCTTTAAAGTAAGATTTTTCCACATCATCTCAGGGGGTTCAATCTGACCACATGAATCAGCTGAGGAGAAAGAAGAGTTGAAAGAAGAAGAAAACTTTTACAGCTGAGGAGAAAGAAGAGTTGAAAGAAGAAGAAAACTAAGATTGTAATAAGAAACTCAAGCGCCATTCCTGACTGTGTCGATAAAGGAAGGTGGCACACTCAGCAGGAGCATGTTGAAGATCTCGTTCACACAGAACAGATCTGCTACGCAGGGGAAAGCGCAGACTCAATGTACTCTCTAGTCCCAGTGAGTGTACAGAAAATTGTTTACAAAGAATCATTCACAGAGAATATGCAGAGATAAGCGTGCCAGAAATAAAATATCGTAAGAGGCTCCTGCTGAGTTCTAAGGTTCCCCTGCTCCGTTGCTCACAGAAGAATCAGGGCTTGAAGCCCTGAGTCTAAGGATGCAGAAAAGTAGGTGCCAAACCTGGGCAGTTCCTTGAGTCAGCTGATCTCAAGAGAGGCTGAGGGCACAAGGCATGTCCTTAGACCTTAGGGATCACATCGAGACCTTAGGACTTCCCCACAGGGAGAGATTCTAGTAGGCCGTGTAGGGGCAAAGGCTCAACAGTGTATGGTTGACTACTGACAGCCATGCATCCGTATAGCTAGGAACAAGCAAGAGAGGAAAATGATGTTTGCAGCCTGGTTTCATATCAAAAAGTCATGCGAGTGTCCCACAGGCAGGTTCCTAGACATCTGTGACAGAAACAAATAAACCTTCCCCCAAATTCCTAATGAAGCTCAATGCCCAGCCAGGCTCGTGAAGTAGTAATGCAGGGTAGATAGTGCGGAACTGACTGCCGAGGTTCTGAACTTCTGTGGAAAGCGCAGAGCACTTGAGTGCTGTGGCCTGTGACTACTGAGGAGGGGGATCCCAGCCAGAGAGACTGCCTAAGATGTATACAAAGAAACTAAAGATACACCTGGAAGGTGGGGCAGGAAGAAGAGGGAACACAAACAGAGCCCACTGGTTTTCAAAGTCCCAAGGGCTAGATGATATTCACTACCCCCACTCCAGGGTGCCACTCCAGGAAATTTGTCTGATAGAAACTTGAATATATGGTATGAAATCTGGAACACTGAGGTGGGAATGGGAAAGTAGGGTCTCTCCAAAACAAAATAAGCACATTGAAAAGGATGAAAACTTGTCTCCGAGCTGAGTTTACTTTTAGACTGTGGTAAAAAGGCAAGATAAAACACGGTTCAAAGTGCACAAGGGAAGTGTGTGAAGAGGGACGGACCTCTCAACCTCAGGTCTAGAAACGTTGCTAACCTTTCATGTTGCATTTGCATGTGACAAGCAGACTAAAGTATGAACTGTGCTTCTGACAGGTTACATCTGCTCTGGGGTTTGCTGAATGTCACCTGAAGGCCCCTGTGTCTGCTTCAGAGTGCTCCTGTTGAATGACAAAGACGCTAAGAACAGTAAGTCCAGGTGGGGAAACCCTGTGGGAAGAGCAGGGCCTGTGAGACCCCACCATCCGCCATTAAAACAAAAAGAGTAGCACGTTCCGAGTTGTATTCCCAGAATTCACACCTAACTACTGGCCCCCACTGCATCTCACACACAGACACCACACGCATATACACACGTACAAACAAACACAAACACACACCACAAATACATACATTCACACATACACCACACAAACATAAACACATGCCACACATACACACACAAACATACAAAAACACACATATACACATACAAATACACCACACACATACACAAATAAACATGTATCACATGTGCACCCACATACACCCATACAAGCACACACCACACACACACCACACACACATGCACACATACACACACCACAAAATAAAAACTGTCCTATTTCTCCAGGCTCTGATCTGACAATATTACTTTGAATATATGCTTTAGGTTTGCGGATGTAGCTCAGTGATAAAGTATTTGTCTGTCATGCACAAGGCCCTGGGTGTTGTGCCCAGCAGAATTTCTTGGTGGGTTTATTTATTAGTGTTGGAAAGAAAGCCAAAAAGCATTCACAGCCTGTTTATTGTATGTGAAATTTAAAAAAAAAAGAACTATTTTCTTTCTCCCTGACACCTTTTCCAACACTTGAAGATCCTTTTTTTTTTCTTTTTTTTTTTTTTTGTTCTTTTTTGGAGCTGGGGACCCGAACCCAGGGTCTTATGCTTCCCTAGGCAAGCGCTCTACCACTGAGCTAAATCCCCAACCCGAAGATCCGTTTTCTTTTTTTGTTTTATTTTGTTTGCTAACCTTAACTAGTACAAGGGCTAGATAACATTAACATCTATGAGAAAAAGACCAGGTACATTCAGTACTGGGGAGGGAAGATGGGGAGAGGAGGGTCTGGGGGAATGGCACACTGTCTCCATACCTGTGCTTTGCCATCCTGTGCCATGAAATATTTAAGAGGCAAAAGAAGAAAATTATAGTATATAATAATATGTTAACAATGTATCTTAAAATATTAATACCATAGTAAAGAATTGAGTTTGGGTGATTTCGATTATTTCGATATTCCTTCTTCAGTTACAGTATCTGAAACACAGAAAACACAGAAGACTCATTAATACAAAGTTACTTATTGTTCTGCTGTCAGTGTGGTAACAAACTTACAGAGGGAGAAGCTACCTAGTTGTTACATCCCTATATGTGAGTTGTTTATGATGTGGCCTTACTCTGTTAGTATGCCCTGTACACTGGAGTGTCTATGAACTCCTCAGAAATTGTCTCGAGTGCTCTATTTTGAAATGTTGTTTCTTTGACTCTTGATAACCTTTGAACCATATTACCAAAGCTTTGAGGCTTTTCATTCTAGAAACTGGGGCAGTATGGTCCTGGCATATATGTAGACTATTATGTGACAGAGGGAGGGAAAGGGGGAAAGGAGAGGAAGAGATGGAGAGGGAGAGAGTGTGTGTGTAAATGTTTCAGTGCACAAAAAAAAAGACAAATGCATTGGTAAGTTAATTGACAGAACTGATGATGGTTTTTCCAGCATGCAAGTATGTTTCTTATCTTCCCTAGGGAAACTGCCTTCCTGCCACTTAGACCCTGTCCCCTAGCCTTCCTTCTTCCCTATATCTTTCCTGCTATTAATTTTGCCATGATTTGGAAATATTAGTTTGTTTTCAATGGAGGTACTTTTGCCCTAAATGTTACCTCTTTAAGACATTCGCATCAATATTTTTTTATTCCTAACTATAAAATGAAAGCTGAGTTTTCTATAGAATTGCGTTTCCATGTCATATAGTGAGAGAGAATAACTGTAAAAGCCTTAAAAATAAATTGGTTTCAGATGTGAAGCTATCTGAAAAAGATGGGCTTGAAACAAAGTTAGATCCACAGGTTTCCACCTTCTGTCCTTTCATCTCCCAGTCTCAGTTGTCAGTTCCCCACCCTCTGACCAAGAGTGCAAAGATGAGCTGGACTCAGGGCTACGTCCCAATGTTCTGTCTTCTCCACCAAGGGCAGAGCATCCAAGAACAACCCTGGGGGCCTCTTACACCCACGTAAGAAGCTTTTATCCTACTACCGCTGTCTCCTAGTGCATTTTCCTCCTGGTTCTATAATTTAGGACTATGCTTCCCTAGCATCTGTTACTGTTAATAACTTGTTGATGATGATGATAAAGAAGAAGAGAAGAAGAAGAGAAGAAGAAGAAGAAGAAGAAGAAGAAGAAGAAGAAGAAGAAGAAGAAGAAGAAGAAGAAGAAAAGAAGAGGAGGAGGAGGAGGAAGAGGAGGAAGGGGGAGGAGGAGGAGAAGAGGGAGGAGGGGGAGGAGGGGGGGGAGGCAGAGGGAAGGAGGAGGAGGAGATGATGGGAGATGTCTGGGACTGACCTGGAAGTTGGGCAAGAACACATTATATGTGTGACCACTGCTAGCGTCTGTGGTAACATCCAGGAGGCTTCTGTCTGCTAGCAAGCACCACAGTAACTAATACTGGAGATAAGCAACTTATTTCTAAATATATAGGTATTTATTTTGGTTCACACTTTTAGAGCTTTCAGTTGATGAGAAGTTGTCCCCATTAGGGAGTGGGGATCGTGGTGAGGAAACAGAACTGGAGAGTGGTACACAGCCTTGCATCTCATGGCCAAGAACAAGACAAAGAAAGATAAAGAGACAGTTAAAAAATCCAAACTAGCATAAACATTACAAAAATAGTGGGGAAGGGCTGCTTAAAGACTAGACAATGGAAAGTGAAGAGGAGGTCAGTAGATGCAAACAGATAGAAGTATACCAAACCATGGACCACATGGTGGGCCACCCAACCGTGGACCACACCATGAAGGTTACTACAGTGGCTCACCCAAGCATTAAGGATGTGTAGACTTGCTTTGACCACATTGCTTAAGCATTCTATCAATGGTTCCCATTTGGCTAATGTTTTTTTTTAACTTTGTAGCATTAGAAGTGCATGTCTATGCTATGATCTGGGCTTTGTTTTCCCTGGTCAGTATTCACCAAATTTATATGATATACTGAGCATTTTATTAGGAAGTGGGTTTTCTTGGTCATGATTTTGTCCAACCGTAGGCTAAGGTAAATACTCTGTGAGGTCAAGCTGACTGGGAAGTTAAGAGTGTAAACCTACTTTCGGGTTATATTCTCGGTGGTTTAATAGGCTACCACCCCCTATAAATGGAAGGGCATCTGAAGTGCGTCAGAAAGCACGCTAGAGTGAAGCAGGCGCGCAGATGCAATGGTAAGAAGACCGCGGTTCTTCTAGATGAAGTTGATTTGGCTCCTTCATCTGGAAAATAATGCCAACGTGACAAGAATCTTTACTTTCCCAAACAGCTCCTTGGAGACAAAGTAACCAGAACAGCAGAAAACAAAACCCCAAGGCCGACTCAGCGATACAGAAATGCTACATTGCATCCCTTTGAACCAAGTGTGTGTTTCTTAAATATTTGCAGGTTGCATGAACTGTTAGTTATATTAAGGCTTGAGTGGTTTCTCATAATGTGTCACAGAAGTCAAAAGGAAGAGACAGAGAAATGAAAGTCATCAAAGCTGTCACCACAAAGCTTAGAGGTTCGGTCTGAGGGGAGCGGCTCTGGTGTGTGGGCGGACGGAGAGAACCATCTGCGCCGGAGCTCAACAGACACTGAAATGGGACTCAGCACACATCTCCCCTGACCAGCCTCCATGTTAAGGAATAACTACTGGAAATAGAATCCAAACGGGGCAGGAAGGTGGCTTAGGGGGAGAGAAAGGCCAGGTAGATGAGGAGGAAGAAGAAAGGCCCAGGAGGCATGTGGGGGGGGAAAGGCTACGAAAGAAGATCCCTTAGCCACAGGACTACGTTCCAAGGTCCCTGCTGGGTCCGTGGGCACCATCGAAGTCTAGACATACTGCACTCTCTTCCTGTACATATACCAAGGACGAAGTTGAGTCATGAACCTAAACATAGTAAGAGATAAATAGTAATAATAACCAAAATGCAGAAACATATTCATACTTATTTCTCTCTCCTTTGTCTGCTGACAGGAAGCAAGCAGATTATACAGTGTAAATAACCTGTAACCTATGCTAAAGAGTGACTCATGCCCCTGACTGGATGGAGTCAGGAGACAAAGGATTGGTTTAATTGCAGTGCTTAGCATAATACCTCATTATAAACTTAGGAAATGTATTTTGGGAATTTTCTGTTTAATGTTTTTTGACCTATGTTTGACTATGGGTAACTGAACCAACAGGAAAATGAGTCATAGATAAAAGGAGACTACTGTGTTTGTAAACTGTGTTTCTGTCCTAATAAGAGAAGAGGCAGCCATAGATCTCAGAGCCGCCTGTGGTGTCACATCTCTCACATAGTGAAAGGCCAGTATCGGGTACATATACAGAGCTGTGGATCTGGGTGGACAGCCATCCTGTCTCTGTACAGAAGCAACTAACAGTGATGTGTTTAAAACAGTTGACTTCACCTGTTTTCAAAAACTTAATGTTCAGATTGCCTAATATAAAGAAAGTCAAACCGACCATGTCAAGTTACCATACAGGTGCTATGTATACCTGAATAGATAGATAGATAGATAGATAGATAGATAGATAGATAGATAGATAGATAGATAGATTGATAGATAGATAGATAGATAGATAGATTGATAGATAGATAGATAGATAGACAGACACACACACACACACTCACTTTTCTAGGTAGATGGGGATCTGTAAAATATGCTATTACTCATCTAATGAGGGAGAATGAAACATACAGATAGGAATTAGTGTGATATAGCAATGTATTAATATGTTAATAGAAAGACTTCACAGCATTTAAATGTAAAACTGTACCTTCTGGCAGAGGAAGCAGCCAGAATAAATAAGAGAAAAATAAGCACCAGATTCATCGTGTAAATTTTACTTTAGCATCGCATAAAGCTTCACATCATCACGAAACAAGATTAAATTGGAAGCAATCTGTAAGCATCAACAATAAAACGAGTGCACTGTGCGTGTCTGTCCAGTAGGTGGCGCAGCAAGGCTAAGAGGAGGATTCCAAGAGACTTAAAAATCACAGGCGACTCGCACAGCCCAAGCTCACCAAGCTTAGGCCCAACACACCGCAAGGAATTGTGAGCTGACTGCCATCATCCCTCTCGGGGGTGTCAGGATCTACTGTCGCGGTGGTGTGCGTGCGGTCGAGTGAGTAGAGTCATCATCAGAACACTGAAAATTGACAAATGAAACAGGAGTACAGATTTAAAAAACAGCTCTTCTCTTGAGTCTGTGTAAGACGCACCAGGAGCTCATGGAAGTTGTTTTATTAGATAAGTGTTTCCTATTCTCTGTCCTGAGAAAGATTTAAGGTGCTTAGACCCTCTCAATGAGACCATGGTCTCTGCCCCACGTGGGGCCTGACACGGATTCATGGAAGAGTGATGGATTCAGTCAGGGGGAGGGGTTGGGAAGGGGAAACAGGAGCCTAAGGAAGCTGCCACAGGCTGCTTGGTACTGAGCTCTCGGGGACAAGAGACCGGGAAGGTTGAACAGTGACAGAGACAACTGTAATAGATCAAAGCCCAGCATAGTTCTTAAAATATATAAATCCGGAAAATAAAACGTTGTCACTGAGATTGGAAAGGGGGCCAAGAGACAAATTCTTTCCAACGCCAGCAAATGAAGGAAATCCAACGCTGAGTCTGCCCCTCACACAAACCATCTCAAGTAACCGGGAAGGTCGATGTGATGTTTCTCCCTGTGAACTTGTTCCAGCCAATCACTGAAGACATATCGTTAAAGTGATGTCACATGTTGAGACCTTTAAACATACACTGATGTTATAGACACCTACAGTCAGTGACAGCCAATGTCACAAGAAAGCTATAACGGTGTTTCTTTATGGCAGAGGAATACAGCGCCCCTGAGGGGTGAGTTTGCCAAAAGTAATGAGTCCCCAGCTCTGCAACTCCTCAGTCAATGCCGGCCACAGTGACTGTCCACCCTAGATGTGACGCTAGGCCAAGCTGAGATGTAAAATACTACATGGCAAAAACTTAACAAGGAAATAAAAGATGTATTTCAATAGTTTTTTAATTTTATTTACTCATAGAGTATTATATATTAGGAAATAAGTGTACGTTAAGAAGTCTAACTTTAAAGTACTAATTACGATATTTAATGTATATGTGTGCTTCATTTTATATTCCTGTTGGCTAGCACTAGTCTATTCTAACTACAACTTTGAGGAAACACTTCAGACATAGGCTTGCCACCAGGGAGCAGAGTCCAAGCTTTTAGACACAAGGCCTGTGACACATGGCAATCCTCCTGCCTCAGCAGAAAACTTACACTTCAAAATCGTAGAGTAAAGTCACTCGAGCTTGATTTTGACTGTGTCACATCTAATTCTGGGTGCAGTTCATTAAGTAAGAAACTGCTTAATGTCATCTAGACTTTCACTTCCATTTTAAATTGTCAATTGTAAAAGTCATGCTGGCTTAACATTACTTAAAATCTTCTCATTTATACCACAGATATTATATATGTCTAACTATCCCACAGGAAGATAATAGTCACCGTCAAATAAGAATACATTAATAACCGTTTTGTGTTGGAAATCGGTTTAAATCACATTGCAACAACATAAGAGACCACCAGGGGGCAGTGCTGTCGGCTCAGCGCTCCCTTGGAGTTGGAAAGTGGTCCTTATGGGGTGTGATGACGTTTCTCTTGTTGACTTAATGAAGTTTGCCCAAATTCTGAACTAGCTCATAATCTTTTTCTCAAAAGAAACACCTTTTAATTATTCTTCCTGTTTCCCCCAAAAGAGGAAAAGTGGACATGGTTAATAATAATAATAATAATAATAAATATTATTAATAATATTAATAATTATAATTATTATAAATTTTAAAAGGGGTAGCAATTTCTAATGTGTAAAGAAATGGCATCTAGTTGCATCTACATCTTCCTCTTACAAGTGCCATTCTTTTTAACCTGTTCTTCCCTGCATCTTGGCAACTCTGTCACTTCTGATATTATCTGAGAATAGTTTCTATTCGAAGCCTTCAGCTTTCTTTCTCTCCATTCTCAACGCAACTCAGTTTAATTCCAATTCAAAAGGTATATTGAATAATAAATTTGAATCCTAGCCCACTGCCTATTTAAAAAAGGAACAAACTAAAATGTCTAAACTAAAGGACAAAGCTATAGAAACTTATTTGCATTTTCTAAAATTATATTTTCCCAAACTTTTGTTGTTTGTTGCTTGGGTTTGGGGGTGCATATTTTATTTGTCTTTACTGTTTTGTTTTTAAGACAGTATTTTACAGTGTAACCCAGACAGCCTCCAACTCATCCATCCTCCTGGTTCAGCGTCCCAAGTGCTAGAACTGAGAAAACATAACACCCTTCTCTGAATCATAGTTTGCTTTAAAAGCACACTGGTCTGTCAATAGTGATTTTGCGGTAGATCATGTAGTGTTGGGCACAGACCATAGGTAGTTCATATGTGGTCATGATGTCAGCATTTTATGCCCAACTCAGAATCTAGCTGAGTTCCAGAACCTTAATATGCAGTGACTTTTCCAATAGACAAGAAACAACATAGTTTTGTTGTTGTTGTTGTTGTTGTTGTTGTTGTTGTTTTGTTCTTGTTCTTGTTGTAAGTAGACTCTCTGAGTACTACATGAGCTGGGTTCTGAACTCCTCTCTGACCTACTTAAATTCTAATTCCTCATTCCACTCGGTCCTCATGATTTATTTCTCGAAGTCTGTTTGGAATGTGTCATTAGCAGCAGGTGGTGGGGGTGATTATGAAAGTACATGATTAACACCATTAATCCTGCTTGGTTCTGATTCATTGGCTCGGGTCTCTTGTACCTGGAATTTCTGTACCCTAATCTCTTGGTATTTTATATGTAATAATCGGCTTGCAATTCAGACGCATGTTTGCTCGAACTCAAATTTTCAATTCATTATGGTTTCTATCAGGTTTGGGATAACTCCATTGCCACCATAACTGCCAGAACAGTGGGGAAAGAAGCCCACTCACAGGAAGGTGGCAATGACCTTAAACCAGGGGCTATTTTCACAGCAGTGGACAGGCTGGAAAGAAAGTAACAGGAGAGGCCAAAGTGCACAGCACTGGGTCCGGGTAGGAAGCTGTCAGTGCCAGCTGACACTGGCAAAGCCAAGAAGATGGTTAGTTCTTTAAGAAGCACAGCTGCGGTGTCCTCAGGAGCTGCAGCCCTTGATGGAACCACAACCCACTGATAGAACACCAAGATGAGGAAGGGCAGAGGCAGGAACACCCAGACCTGCCTCCTCCCCTGCTCTACTTCAGCAAGAGCCTGACCTTAGCCTCCCAGAGAAAGAAGGAGACAGGGAACCAGGTGGTAGGGGTAGCCATGGGGATTCACAGACCCTGGAAGCTGGAGCTCACCCCTGGGTGTCTCTGCTTGTGCATCTATTTAATTCACAAGTACCTCCCCAAATCCAAGGAAAGTGACCCTTAAGGAAGGCTTTCCTTAGAAGGCTAGGCTTATGTTCCTTCCCTGCGCCATGTCTGATGGGTTTTGTGTGGTTCAGTGGAAGACATCTGCTATTGGGTAAAAAAACAAAACAAAACAAAACAAAAAAACCGAAGTTTATTCTTAACATCATGTGGCAAACTTTTAAGTGAATTAGTCAGCCCAGCCTGGGACGCTGCAGTCCTGCTCCCTTGTATGGTTAATTCATGCTTTCGTTTTCCAGCTCAAAGCTTCTTACCACTTTCATCAATCATTAGATTCCATCCAGTGCTTCCCCATTCCCTTCCTGAATTTTCACTGAAAGGATGCATGGAAAAGCCAGTCTGACGTTCCGTCCTAAACAAACTATCGTTAAAGATGTTCTACTAAGAAAGCAATGAATTAAAAACCTCCCGTTAAAAAAAAATGCATACTGCCCTAAATTTTATGAAGTAGATACTTTGTTGCCTGTGCCTTGAACTACTTGCTGCCCGACCCTCCTGCTCTTGGGGGTTGGAGGTGAGGTGGCATGGAATCAATGACATAGATTCCACAGCAAGCTCATCTGGATACTGCTGCAAGCTCCTTTAATACTCTCCTCCACCCGCGCCCCATTGGTCCCAAGAAAGCATCTCTTCTAAACGGCAGTTCCTGATTGGCTGGATATTGTCTGCACCAACAATCCTTGGCCTCTCAGGCAGTCCTCAATTAGGTCCTCCTGCAAGAGGGGCTTTTGTGGCTGCACCCCGCCCCCTGAGTTTACAGAGGTGTCCCCCTCCCACTCCCCGCTCCCCCTGCCTTTTCCAGGCACCTCTCCTTCTCTGCTTGAGTGGGTGGTTCCTATCCAAGTGGCCAGTGGGCAGGGCTGGACCTCTTTGTGAGAACCATTCGAGGGCTGTCTTTTCATCTGCTTGCTTTTCCCAGATAGGCCACTGATAAGGTTGAGAACAAATGAAATCGATCCTTCCAGACAAATGAAGAGAAATCAACCTGTGGGAGACCTGTGTAGCTTTCCTTTACCAATACAAATTAACTTTATTACCTTTGAACTGCTTTGGTCGGAATTAGAACTGAATTTCATTACTTGCATGGAGAATGCATTTAGCATGATGGAATTCTCTTGTGAAAGAAATGTGGGTTACGATACGATTTCTCTCATTTCTACAAATGGGGGTTTTGAAGCTTTTATGGGCACCATCATTACCTTAAAATCATCGTGATTCGAGGACAGTTTAATTCTTTTTTAATTATTTTTTCGCTTATCATCAATATTGATATTTTAAGATTGTACAAGTTAAAAATCAGTAACAGTTCAAATATGTTTGTGAACTTGAATTTGTTTTGACTTTAAAAAAAAAAGCTGAAGTGGTAGTGGTGGCAACAGTCTTTAATCCCAGCACTCTGGGAAGCAGGCGCCACTGAGTTCTTTGAGTTTGAGAATAAAGTGAGTTCCAGGACAGCCAGAACTACAAATGCCACAAAAAAAAATTTTTTTTGTTCTTAGAAAGACCTGGTGAGGGCTGGAGGGATGGCTCAGCAGTTAAGAGCACTGACTGCTCTTCCAGAGGTCCTGAGTTCAATTCCCAGCAACCACATGGTGGCTCACAACCATCTATAAAAGGATCTGATGCCCTCTTCTGATGTTACTAAGGACAGCTACAGTGTACTCATATACATTAAATAAATCTTTAAAAAGAAAAAAAAAAAAGAGCTGGTGAAGACAAATCCCATGAGCAGCACAGAGGTGCCAAGCAGGGTGCAAAGCCCCACCCTACCCAAGACACTGTTTGCCATTGATACCTGCTGGGAAAGGGGAAACCAGTTTTCTCCGATGGGGTGCCATGGAGTGTTTTAGCCTTGATCCAGGGAGGCTTCATGTTCAGGATTGGCCAACACAAAAACAGACTCAATATTTTTTGTATACTTCTGTTGTTGTTGTTGTTGTTGTTGTTGTTGTTGTTGTTACTGTTTTGTTTGTCTTTTTTTTTATTTTTGCATGTGCTTAGTTTCTTGGGTTTTGTTGTTGTTTCCAGAGAGAAAGACAGATAATGAGAGAAGGAGATAGCTTTAAGTTGGGTGGGTAGGACGAGGGATGAGTTGGGGGCTGAGGAAGAATATAAATTTAAGCCAATAAATAAAACAACAAAAACCTGGGAAGATAGCTCAATGGGTAGGCACTTGCCACCAAGCCTAGTGACCTGAATTCTCTGCCTAGATCCACATGGTAGAGAGAAAGAATTAACTCTACAGACTGCCATCTGACCTCTATATGCATGTAGTGGCATGCATGTGCATGCACATACACACACAAATACATACACATACACATACACACACACACGCAAAAGAACATGCACATGCATGCACACACATGCACATGTGCACATACCCCAGCATGCATGCACATGCAGACACATGCATACACACATACACATATGCATGTACACACACTCAAGCATGCACACACACACATAGATACACACACATGCACATGCGCACACACAAGAATTTTAAAAAATTAAATAGAAGAGAGGAGACCAGTATGAGCAAACCAGTATAAGAGAGCAAACCAAAAAATCAGGAGATGTTTAAGGGACTTGGAAGGAAACCATGAAGAACAAAAGGATCTTTCTGAGTAGTGTTTTATTAACCTAGATTTCACTTACGAATGAGGCAGATGCGTGGTAAGGTGAGCCATCAGAGAAGGGGAATATTCCGTGATATGAAAACCAAGTTGCAGAAATAAAAAGCTGTTTGATTTGTCATTTTTAGGTATACCTCCAAACAATGTATATTTAATGATCTCTAGTACAGAAATAATGTCAAGCCAGCACTGAAACTAAAGAGTTAAAGTAGTTGTTATGCAATAGCCAGTGGTGCTACAGGAAACGTTGCATACAGCACAGTTTTATGAGTAAAGGGGTCAGAGGAGTTACTCGTGTCTCAGTCCTGGGGGTAGCTGGGATATTAGCATGTTAAAGCAGGAATGTGTGACAAGGACATCGTGTGTTTCCAGCCCCCTCAAACCTATCACACATAGCTCTGGGAGAAAGGTGCTACCTGCCAGAAATGGTCTCCAGGATTCCCAGGCCGTCAAGGTGGAAATTCTCCAGAAGAGACTCCAGGAGCCCCCCAGTCTGCACCACTGAGTAGGCAGGGCCGCCTGTGTCCTCTGTGATGTGGTTTCCAGGACCCCACCCCAGATTCTCCTTACTCCCACTGGGCAATGTCTCAGATTCCTGAGGAAGCACCCTCATGAGCAGGGCCTTTGATACCCATGGAAATCAGCCACCTCCTTTGCTTTCTTCCCGTTCTAATCCATCACCAAAGCATGCAGAGCAACCAAGACAAGTGAGTGCAAATATGTGAATATATATATATGAACTGCTGTGAATTCTAGATACTTCCATCGAGTAAAATCCATCCACGCTCAGAATGGGCTAGCACTTTAAAGATACAGGAAATGAGGTGGGGAGCTTGGGGGCACATTTCTTGTGGGGGAGAGTGTTTTACTTGTTAAGTTAAAATAGGGACTATGGCAAGTTGTTGTTTGTTTTGGGTTGAGTAAGAAAAAAGAGAAGTCTGGGGTGGATGATGAGCTCTTGTGGCCCGTCCACTTGTTTGAATTTATTCCTCATCCATGACAATCCATCTGCCCACCCTGAGAAGGTGGCCATGTTCAGGAAATCTTGCTCCTATTATAAGACCCTATAGTGGCCGTACCTCAGGAGCACAACTCACAGAACACAACTTGACAAAGGGAACAATGCAATAGCAAGAGGTTTAATGATCCACGTACATAGGGTTGCTCATCCACACAGGGAGAGGCAACCCCGAACCTAAAAGACACACATCTTTTATTCTCTACAGAGGGCAGACTTCAGCAACAGGGTTAACCGGGTCATTCTCACTGGTGGTGCACAGGACAAAGGATCTGGTTAGGTATTGGCTGGCCTGCTCAAGGGGTTGTTCTTGGCTTAGTCAGTCACTTTCCTCATCCAGCCCTGCACCTGGCCTTGGGGAAATCACTGGGAAGAGGCTAAGTTGGATAGTTCCTCAGGGGGAGGGACTGGGTGGTCGGGCAGGGTCAGGATTACATCTTGTGGTTATTCTCAGAATTTACCACAGGGAGGGGTAGGGGGGTTTTCTGAGAACAGTTATTTTTGTTTTGTCTTAATTAGCTTGGGCCTTGGTCAGTGAGGCCTGGTCATTCTGACTACTAAAACTTTGTCATAACATTAGGCAACCTGACGTCAGATATATTTCTGAAAACCTTGTTTTTACAGCTTTGTTTCTCACATCTATGAAACATTTATTTCTTCACTTCCCTTACACTGGTGCCCAACTCTGGACACTGCACTGGTGAGCTCTAGTCTAGCCCCATGGGGATACAAGAATCAGCAAAATCCCTCCAGATACAGGAATACCAGAGACCTCTCTCTCTCTCTCTCTCTCTCTCTCTCTCTCTCTCTCTCTCTCTCTCTCTCTCTCCACCTTCATGTTTCTGTTTCCCAGCTCCTGTAGACTCATACTCACAGCTGCACTCTCCACCATCTAAACTGAGCTTGGCCAGACACTCCTCCCCTACCCAGAAGGACACAGATGGGGCCATGGGAGACAGAAGAGTCAGCAGATGCTGAGGGAGGGACTCATGGTACAATAGAGGCCGCGTAGAATGATAGACACAGACATGGAACTGCTCCCTCCCCCACAGACCACAGGAAAAGGACACGGTGTTGTCCTCAGTTCTGTACTGGAGTTTAATTGCAGCTAACCAGTGGCAGTCATGCGATACTCAAAAAATGTCTGAACAGAGTTATAACTACCCAGGCCCATGTCCACATTGAAGACTGAGAACAAACAGACGAAAGGTAGAAACCATAGGGAAAGTACATGTGTACTTTTGCAACTGAGGCCAAATTTTTAGCATGAAATCCAAAGTTAAAGGCAAAATGACCCATAAAGTATGCTTTGAAACTCACAATTAGGGTACAGAGGAGAGACAGTATCGTGGCATGCATTTCATTAAATAACCACCCTATGAATATTAGTTTAGAATGAGTTATAACTTGAAGTGTATCTAAGAAAAACTGGGAAGGTGAAAATAAATACATCTGGCTGTAGTCTTCTTTAAATTGTAACAGTTGGAATAATGATTAAATCATGGCGTTATCCTGTGGGTTAAATTATAAGTAAATAAATAAAGTATATAGCAAAGGACTCATACAATGCCTAGCTAGGGTAGGGTCATTAGAGTTTATTTGATACTGTTCTATACATTCCTTTTAAAATAATTATGGTTATAATTGGATTTTAGGCCTTTAAAATAAAGGAAAAATTAACACTCATTCAAACCTGCATTTTTCCTCTTTGTTTTTTTGGGCTTTTTTGTTGTTTTTTTATTAAACAGAGAAACCTATTTCCAAAATCGTTCCTACAAAAACATAGTGTGGGCCTGAAGGGGTAGGCGGATGACAAGCTGTAGGGGTCTGGACTTCTACTTAACAGCAATCTTCTACAGAGACGACTATGGCAGCTGACCCAAAACCCGAGCTGTTGATTTTCACAGACGAGGAACACGTCCTAGGTGTTCTTGCTGTCAAAGCCAACGCTTTCAGACTGCTGTGGGGTAACTGATAGAGTTATTGTAACTGCAACACAGTAGCCAATAAGTAACCGGGATGAGTGCACAAGGGGAACCATCCTGGGTCTTAATTCACTGTGTGTGTTTATGGGAATAGGGTGCCATGGTGAGAGGTCTGGGAGCCATATGGCTTAGAACAATAGGTAAACACCAGTGGGAATAGAAGTTATTTTAACAGGTAATGAGTTCGGCAAGGTACAGTCTTATGGATGGTAGCACTGGCCTACAGACCTCCAGCACTAACCCTTCGGTGGCTGGTCCCACCTTCCAAAGATACAGAGATTTTAGAGTGAGATATTGACTTTTTCTTGTTCTAAGTCCTGAAAATTCCTCTCTTGAAATAGAGGATCCTTTGGGGAAAGGGCCTTGGCTGTTTTGTTCTCGACAGGATAGCAGGTTGTGAGGAAGTCCATGATATTAATATTAATTATGGTTTGGTTGTTCTTGGCTAGTTTATGTTCTGTTATAGATTTAGTCAAGTATTAAACTTTACCAACAAACCTAAGACTCTGCCCCCTTGTATGTAAATAAGCCTTGCATACACTCTGGTAGGTAGAAGACCCTCATTCTCTCCACTGATAATTAAGCATCTATATTGGAGTCTACTGCATTAGTGTATGTAACTGAACATCGTTCGATAGAAGAAGTCTGCATTCAAAAGAGCCATGGTCTTGTCCTGAAGAGTAATATCAAAAGCTGAGTCTGTAACACCTTCAGGAAGCTGACACTAGAGGATTGGAAGGTTGGAGCTGCAAAGGAAGACTCTGTCTCAAAGGAAACCAAATAAAAACGGAAATTAAAGTAACAGCGTAACGACCTCACGAAAGTAAAAATCCAGAGACTTCTTGTTCATATATGAAGATCCCAATTAATGGTGACACACTGTGCGCTTGAAAGCTGGGAAGAAAATAGAAAATAGACGTTAAGTGTGAGATGCGCCTACACTAGCTGGCTTCATTTAGCCAACCCATAATACCGAACATATTCCAAAATGGAGCACACACCATAAATATGTATACTTTTTTTTTTGCTTGCCAATTAAAAATAAGCAATTTTTAAAGTAGCGAGAAAGTAGATAAAATTAAGCACTTGGCATATAATCTGCCCCCGAGAGCAAGAACTATGAGCGGAAAGATTGCCGCACGTGTGTTTTTCAGAGAAGAGTAACAGAAGTACTTGGCAGCACACACAGGCGACGCAAAGCTCATGGTTGTGCCAGAAGCGATGCAGAGACCCTTCCCCTGCACACACGAGACCCCCACGCTGCACATAAGTATCCTGGAGAGATGAAAGAAAGACTACCTCATTTCCACAGAGACCACTGTGATGCCCAGAAGCACTCCCAAGCCTTGTTCCCTGGGCTAGCTCCCAACCTGCTTTGTACATTAGTCAAAGCCCTTCCTCGCTGCCCGATATCCCCATTAACAGTTAGGATGTGGACCTCAGGTTCTGCTACCTCCAGCAACCTGAACTTGTCTGAGTCTGTGCACGTTACCTCTCTATGGGCTGGTGTTCCCTGCGCCTAGCTCCCTCTTTCCCCATCCACATTCTGACTCGGTGCAGCCATGTTACTCAGACAACCACGTGATTCTCACGTGGTCTACGTACTCCCCAGTGACGCCTACTTCTAAAAGTTCACTGATGCCGCTCCTCCAGAGTCTAGCCTTCTCTCCACTTCCTGGTCCCTTACACTCTGTGCTGCACACTGCAGGGAACAAGACAAACTGCATGTGCAACATGACGCCATTAGGGCGCAGAGGAGAATGGAGATCAGCTTCACAAAGTTCTAAAATGAAGACAGTTTTCAGAAGAAACCGTAAAGCAATCACCGTGTTGATTGTGGAACAGAGCTGCTCCCTTAATATAGCTTAAAGTAAATAGGTCAGTAAAAAGTTATTATATATATACACAAAGACCGTGTTAAATTTTAGAATTTTTTGAAAGCAAAAGAAGAAGAAGAAGAAGAAGAAGAAGAAGAAGAAGAAGAAGAAGAAGAAACGAAAAGAAAAGAAAAGAAAAGAAAAGAAAAGAAAAAAGAGCTACTAAAGGATCATAAAGTGCATGATGACAAAATTCGTCTTGTTTTGGAATTATTTTTTAATATTTATTATTTTATTTTATGTATGTGAGTACACTGTAGCTGTCTTCAGACACACCAGAAGAGGGCATCATATCCCATTACAGATGGTTGTGAGCCACCATGTGGTTGCTGGGAATTGAACTCAAGACCTCTGGAAGAGCATTTAGTGCTCTTAACCACTGAGCCATCTCTCCAACCTGGGTCCCCCATGTTGGAACTTTAAAGCCCAGGGGGATTTCCTTGGAGGCTGTATCTGTATCTGCCCTGGCCTTTTTCTATATTCTCTTTCCCCTCTTTCTTGTCCACCACATGGTAAAGAGCCTCTGCCACAGGTTTCTACCACCCTGATGTTTTGCCTAAGGACATAAGGTCTCACCAACCGTTGACTGGGCTTTCTGAGCCATAACAAACCTTTTCCTTCTTTTAAAGATTTTCTGTCAAGCACTCTGTCACAGCAGCATAAGAGCTAACTAACAGAGATGTCAAGAGAGTGCCTTCTGCGGCTTCAGTTATAGAGGGAGCCCCACCTACCTTCTGCCGTGTGAAGACCAGGGTGGTTTCCCTCAAGCCTTCTCCTGCCCAGTATTAGCTCCTTTTCTGTTGCCGTCATAAAACACTGTGACCAAGGGCAACTTGTAGAAGCAAGAGTTCATTCTGGCTCATAGGTCATTGTGGCAGGGAGGCGTGGCAACAAACCCTGGGATTGGTGGTGGTAGCCGGAAGCTGAGAAGTCACACTCTCAAATGCAGGTGTGAAGTGGGGAGAGTGAACAGGAAGTGGGGCGAGACTGTGAGCGCCCAAAACCCACCCTCAGAGACTTACTTCCTCCAGTAAAGCTCCACCTCCCAGAGATTCCACAGCCTCCCCGAAGAGCATCACCTACTAGGAACCAAGTGTTCGAGAACCAACCAGTGTGAGACACTCTCAGTTTAACCACCACACGCTCTGAAGGTGCTCGCCAGAGCCTCAGAAAAGCTAAGCCTTTGCTGTGTAGTCGTGCTGGAGAATTGTTCCCTAAAAACAAATCCCTTAGAACCCTCCAGTAGAGAGGGTCTGCACATAGTCACTTACTAAGCAGTTTCCCGGAAATGTCTTCACATTTTTACATATAGCCCAGGCACTGTTGTAAGTGTGATGTGTGTCAGAGACAAAGTCAGTATGGTCTCATTTAATTGCCAAATAACTAGGGAGACAGAATGCAGAGAATAAGTCAACAAGAGAGCTAGAGAGAAGGAAAGCGTGTATACAAACTGATGCAGAATATGCCGGAATGTTTGCAAAATGGTCAGCGATATATTTTCACTATGCACATGGCGGTGTTGCATTCACCGTATGCCAAGTGTGTCGTAGCACGCATGTGCTCACTCAAAAATTAACAAGGTGAGGTATAGTGTTTTTAAAGAGACGTTTATAAATACATATATACATATATATTTCAGATATATATATATATATATCTGAAAACAGAAAAGCTGTACATTGCAGGACTTTCTTATTAGTTGGACATTGTAAAATGACCCAGGCTGTTTTGTTACAGGAAGCCCATCTGAGATAACCACTCAGGCCCAGTGTATACTGAACTGAAAGTCTTTATTCCACCAGCTGGGATTACATTCAGATATTGAGACATAAGTGTAGTGTCCTGCATTAAGACCAAGAGCTTTTTTAAAGGCAAAAGTTCAGGCTGGGCAGTTGCAGGCAGAGATCTGCAAAAGCAGACAGTATAACAGAATCTAGAAGAACTTAGAGTATCATGGCCTTGGGTCCTAGAGTAGAGCTGGGTAATTTTCCATAGGAGTCTCCATCAAGATCAAATTCTACTTAAACCTGAAGTGGCCCCAGCAAGAGCACAGCATGGAGGAGCCTCTGCCCTGTCCTGCCCAGTCAGTTTGGTGGTCCTCTGATGAGGAAGGGGTTTTACTTAGTCACCTCAGAGAGGTCCACCATGTAGAACTCTGTGACTACTTAGAAGGCTGGTTCTAATTTTATTTTTTGTGGTCCCTCAAAATCCATGACTGCCGTTCTTAGAGACTATGGCTTTTATGATGCCTGTTGGTAGAGAACTTCACAGACAGGTTAGTGACAAAAACCTCCCATAAGGATTTGCCAGGTTTAATTTTCATTGCTCTTTCAAAGTGAAAGGTTTCCTGAACTCTTACCTCGAGACTCTCCAAAGCAATCGGCCAGGGATTTTCCACGAGTGTTTCAGTAATACCTGACCTCATGCTCAGTGGGATTCACCCTGCTGACAACTAGGTCAAAAAAACAAAAAAAGCTCTAGAGAAATAATGTTTCCAAAATGCAGTCTGTGCACCATTGTGGCGGATCAGATAGCAACTGCTATAAAAACAATGCAGAGGAAAGAAAAAGTGAATAAGCAGATTATCAGATTTATATATGTCTATATAATTAGTATACATTTTCCTATAGGTGGGACGTGATGTATCACTGTCAGGAGTAGTCCAAAAGAAACGTTATGTGATGATCTACTGCGAAGCATCTCTTGGGCGACTGAGGCAGCATTTCTGAGGCCTGAGTTCAAGGCCAGGCTGGGCTACAGAGTGAGCTTCTCTTTAGAAAAGATGGGGGTCTCAGTTCAAATCGAAGAGAAAAATTTCGCCTGATCGTTTTAATATTAATAGTAACAAGATATGGTTGGTGCGGTTTAATTATTAGATAATGTTGGTATCCTGTTTTAGGCCTGAGTGATCACTAGCTGGAAACTGGAACAAGAACTCCTGTTTCACCATAGTAACAGGAGAAGATGCTGCTGTCTTTTGTTTGCTTTGTTTCACAGATTTTTCTACCTCTCTGTTTGTCTAGCCCTGCTCGCTCATCATCTACCTACCCCCCTACTTACGTATTTCTAACAAGCTGTAACAAAAACATCATTGCAAGACAGCCCTTGACAGCTGCACTTGTGTGACTGAGACCCTCTCTCTCTTTTAGAGGGCTTTTTGTTATTGTCGTATGACTGATCCTCATAGCTCCAGGAGAAATTCTGGGCAGGAGTGGCTGTTGTTATTCCATTTGGCTTTAATCAAAATACTTTGCTAACGCTGTCTGGGAGTGAGAAACCAAAGGAATTGCCTTATTTATTCCATATGAGATTTAAGGCTAATGCTACGATGAGTTAACTAAAATAAAACTCGGTGAAATAATATTACAGGAAACACAGACTGGGAGGAACTGTGTAAGGTCAACAATATCCAGCTCATCCCGAATTCTGCATTCCCCCCTCCTTTTTTTTTTTTTTGTCATACATCCGGGAAACTGTTCTTTCCCTTTACCTACAGCAGCGATCATTAAACCTGGCACCGTTATTAAGTGCTGATCGAACACCCACACCCTAACACAACAGACCTTCCAGCTTCCTGGCGAGACAGCCTGAAGGCAAATCCTGGAATCATTTCTTGTGCACACTCCATACAAGAGAGGGCTTTACATGCACCACATTAGAAATTAAGCAGACGTCATCTTTGGCTTGAGCTCAGTAGCTACAAGCTGGCGCAAATGGACTAGTTGGCAGAAGGGGTTTGGCACGCTCACTGAGGGCAATAACGTTGATTTTACATGGAGTTGTGGAAACTCGCTGCGAAAATATAAAACTGAAAGGCTTGCTGCATCTGTGCTACTTCAGCTGAGTAACTTTTAAGGAAAGATAGAGACTGTAGCTTTGGAGCAGTTGTATTCCCATTGGCATCGTCCCCATCTGAAGTCTCTTATGTTCGTTTATTTTAAAGACTCTTCTTCCCATGAATGCTGTTCTGTTTTAAGAGCAAGAACCTTGCACTCTGTCTCAGTCAGGGTTTTACTTCTGTGAAGAGACACCGTGACCAAGGCAACTCTTTTAAAGGCAAACATTTTTTAATTAATTATTTTTACTTATTTACATCCCAAATGTTGCCCCCTGCTTCCCAATGCTCTCACCCCATTCCCATTCCCCTTCCCCTTTGACTTTGAGAGGGTTCACCCCCCCCCCAAGGTATCCCCATCTCTGGGGTATCAAGCTTATACAGGATTAGATGCTCTCCCATTGGGGCCAAACAAAGCAGTCAGTTCTCTGATACGTTGGTGCCAGGGTCCCTGGACCAGCCCCTGTATGCTCTCTGGTTGGTTGGCTGGCTTACAGTTTCAGAGGTTTAGTCCTTTATCATGGTAGAATGCATGGTAGTGTGCAGGCAGACATGGTCCTGGAGGAGCCTAGAGTTCTACATTCTTGATCCACAGGCATCCAAGAGGAGGTTCTTCCATACTGGGATGATCTTAAGAACAAGACCTCAACAGACTTCCTCCAACAAAGCCACAGCTATTCCAACAAGGCCACACCTCCTATAGTGCCACTCCCCACAGGCCAAGCATTCCAACAGTGAGTCTATAGAGACCAAACCCATTCAAACCACCATACACTCTAACATTCATTTTCCATGGATGGCCTCTGTCCCTGGTGTGACGCATTAAGCACTAACAAAGAAAAATATGTAGCAGGATGTTTTATGAAACCCTTCTAGAAGAGCTTTCTGCCATTTGGTCTTCAAAAATGACTGAGTGTCCACAATATTTCTACTTTGGGAGAGTGGATGGAGTAAGGTGGACCGTTAGATTGATAACATAGCTTAGCAATATTGGGGACTATTAAGTCTGGCACGTATTAAAACACTTTGACCTTGAGAATTAAGCTGCCCTGGTAGCCATCTTGTTCTTTCCAGTTCTCCCATAGTAACAAAGCAATTGTGATTTTTTTTTTTTTTGCCTTGCATTATTAGTACAGACAATAAGATTTCTCTTCTAGAGTCTACTGCCTTGCTTCTGCTTCTTCCCTTGCTTCCTGATCCTCCTCATCCCTTCTTGGACACTTACCAACTGCGACATATAGATAAATGTCTTTTAAAAAGAAAATTGGAGGGGGAAATGTGGCACAATTTTTCTCCAGACAAAACTCTTCTACTTTGTGTTGTGGTAAATATTGAATAATAGTAACCTTTTCTCATGTGCCAGCGCCAGCACCATAGGCACTGAGTTCCTGGTTATTTCTCTTCCTGTGGTAGAATACTATTTCAGTTATTTTGACTATTTAACTACATAAAGCTGGGCAGGAGGAAGAGAAAAGTGAAGTTCCTTTGCAAAATGCTATTCGTTTGCTATTCTGAGTAGGAACTTGATTGGTTATGACAAATCACAGCTTAAAGGAATTTTCCTTGGGTTTCAATTATCCCTCCTTGTTCTAGATAATATTTACATACGTAACTGAAGGCTGGTTCTCAAATTACCCTCCCTTACAATGTTCTCTCTAAAATCCATCCAGCTAGCATTTGTCTTTTGAAAAGCCACAATAAAACAGTATGCTCACTATTTAAAACTTCCGGGACCACAGTTCCATTTCTGTAAATTGCTGTTTTCACATTTGCAAGTATATATTGACATGAAGCCATTTCGTCCAGCAAAGCTCAGTGAATGCAACATGACCAGGAAGGCCGCTTAAAAAGGGTGAGGAGAGCAGATTCCATAGTTCCCAGAAATTCTATCACGTAAAATAAAACGTTGAGATTAGTAGCTTCTATAAAATGTGAAATTTGGGGAAGATTTAACTCTGCCTTTTAAGATGTAAATGTCCCTTAGCATCTGTAAACAAAGAAAAGCATCCAGGGCTGATGAAAAGCTTAGGACCATGAGGATCAGAAGATAGAGCAAGCAGGTGGTCCCGGTGGATTTGAGCTCAGGTTGGAGCCATTTTAAGGCCTCTCTGTGAACATCGTCAATGGAACAAGAGGTGAAGGCACTAAGCACACTTGCTAGGTTCTCTTCCGGGAGAGCTTTATCAGGACTGATGTCAGACAGTTTCTCCAACAACCTGCTTAGCTGTGAAGACTCTAAGTTGGTGGTGGTAATCTAAGTTTAATAGAACCTTCCAGTCGGCTGCTGGAAAATGTGCTGGGGCGCCTGGGGGTGTGGGGGGTTGTGTGGGGGAGGCGTGCAGGGGGCGGAGGCGTGGGGGGCGGGGGGCAGAGGCATGCGGGGCGGGGGGTGGGGGGACAGAGGCTGACAAGGAAGTGTCGTGGGTGTAGAAGTTGAATCAGGCATCTGATGTTGTTGAAAGCCACGTGTTTATTCTTATGCTGGGACCACGCTGAATGGTTGGGTGACTTTCTCAGAAGCCCTCAACAGCTTCGCTTACGTAACAGAAATAAATAAAGCTCAAAAACACAAAATTGCTCCCCTTAATAGGAAGCTGAAAGTAGAATCGAATATATTTTGAGTACGGTTTTCAGGGGAGAAACAGAGAAATAAATACTGCCATTATCTCAATATCTGTATGGGGGGAGGGGGGTTGCTGGAAGGTGTGAGTGTGCGTGTGGCTGTGAACAGTTTCATTTGTGTGAAAGGGTAGATATCGGCTTCAGGCGTTGTTTCTCAAGAGCCATCCGCGGTGTGTTTTGTTTTGTTTTGTTTTGTTTTTCAAGCTTGGTAATTTATTACAAAACACCTCTCAACTCCAGCTTTGTGGTGACTGTCTCTGGTGACCAGGCTATCTACACAGATGCGCTGTGACCTTACCCTCCAATGCTCTTACGAACCAGCAATGGCCAGTCAGGGCTCAGGCCCCAGGTCGATGAGCAAGGACTGATGACACCTTCAGCTCCAATTCTTTGGTCTCAGAGCTTTGAAAGCAGATAATTCTCTCCCTGAATTCTCCAGTTTCTCTAAAGCTGACCCACCACTGGGACCACAGCATCCTCAGCCGGTGGGCCATCTCCAGCCAGTCTTACTGAGAAGTCAGGGCATCCTGTGGTGTGGAGTCAGGGGTCATCTAGAATTCAGTAACAGTAGCTAGTCCTTGTGTTTATGTCTATAGTTCTTTTCTACAAACTGTAAGAGAAAGGATTCCTGAGTTGTTTCCCTGCGAAAACAGCTACAGGTCCGTTTAAGAAGAGGAGGAGGCTTATCAACACTGTGCATCCACTATGCGTCTTATTTTAAGATAAGATCTCTCACTGAGACCTGGAACTTGCTGATCAGCTAGGCCGTCTGCCCCAGCGAGCCCCGTAGATGTACCTTTTCTGCCCCCTACACAGTAGGATACAAACCATCATGCCTGGCTTTTTGTATGTGTACCAGGGAATGAGCTCAGGTCCTATAACTGAGTAGCCAGCACTTTGCCCACTGAGCTGTCTTCCTAATTCTCCCTCAACATTTTATATTCTCTTCGAGCGAGTACAATTTGGAGATCAAGCCTTGTGCAAAGTGTTGGGATAATGACCTATTGCCCCGTTTCAAGCAGACTTCCAGATTGAAGCATCTATCAGTCTCCTGAGTAGCTTCTGCCAACTTCAGACCCCCTAGAGTCTCAGATTCAGTAGCCGTACGTGGGTCCCTGGAATCCCACATCTTACAAGTTGGTGCAGGCATCATCATCTTGAGGTCAATGCTCTAAGTAAAGTTGCAGCACCAGAATAAACAACTGCAGCACTTAAGGTCACTGCTCAAAGCCAGGCCTGACTCCCCGTGATCGTACATCATCAATACCCAATAACTGCCGTGAGAGAGAAAGGTAAGCTACCACATATTGGACACCCTCTATAAATACTGCTAGCATTTTCTAGGGGGCAGTGTAGCCTGCCACCACACTCAACTTGATACAAGTGGGTTTATGCATTTCCACATTGAACCAAACATGTGTGCACACTCTGTGTGTGTGTGTGTGTGTGTGTGTGTGACTCATGTGCACACTCATGTGTGGGTCTAGGTTAGAGCTTGACACTAGGTATCCTCTTTGATATTCTTCACTTTACTTTTTGAAGAAGGGTCTCTCACTGGAACTCATGCATTTGGTTAGACCGGTTGGCCAATAAATACCAGGGAATTACCTGTCTCTGCTCCTCAGTGCTGGTGTTACACATGTGTACCACCACTGCCAACTTTTACCTTAGTGCTGGGACTGAGCTGAAGTTACATACATGCTCTCACCTCCTAAATTGAACAGTAATTACTTCAGATATGAAATGCAAATGATAAAACATATATATCTTGGGACATTATATAATGCCACAAACTATGACAGCTGTCCTTCTGTGATTATAAGTACACATTATACTTAGTAATATGATCCCTTTTTCAGGAAAAATCTTAGTTGGCTGTGCATTGTCTCTGGCTTAACCAAGACAGAGACCATGACCTCTCTGTTCTTGCAAAGTCCCCACTGACCTGGGTCTTACTAGGTCCTTTGGCCAGTTATATTTAGATCTGCCAGCTAATTCTAAGTGGTTGAGAACTATAGAAGTTCATGTGTTGAGCTGAGGCCCTAAGTCAAACATATTTACAATAATTATAGGATTGGTGATGTTCAGCTCTGTGTGTCCTCAATTTAGGCCTCAGAAAATGAGGAAGGAGAATCCATTCCTCCTAGCCATTTACAAAGCAGTCTCTTCTTCCCATTTAAATCCCATTACTACAGCATTAAAAACAATAGGAATCTCCCTTTGGCTAGGAGCTTAAGATTGAGACAACCAATGATGGTTAATTAAGTCTCCTACTAGATCTCCCATAAACACATAGTCCCAAGAGCAACGCCTCCCTACCCTATCCTGAGGAAACAAACACAAACCCAAGACCCCCTTGTTCTAGTGGTTTTATTTTCTCCTTCTCCTCCTTGTATGCCACCTCTTAAACACCTGGTTTCCTGTCGTATCTGTTAGGGGAATTGTCAGAAACAGAAGAGGAAGGGGAGAGTCTTCATAAGAAAGTTTCAATTGTCAACTTGAAGTGAGGTAGACTTCTCTGAGTAGGGCGTCTCAGTGAGGGGTCATCTAGACCTGTTTATCCTCGGAGATGCTTGTTCTCAGTGATGAGCCAAAAATGCAACCTTCCCCCTCGTAAGTTGATTGTCTCAGAGTATTTTATGACACCAACAGAAAAGGCTACTAGAACACATTGATAAAAGCTCCCACTGTTGGCGGGCTGGGGAGAGTGTTCAGTTCTCAAAGCACCCACTGTCCAAGCAGGAAGACTTCAGCTTGGTCCCTATCACTCATATAAAAGTTGGCAGTGGTGGTACATATGTTATGTCAGTACTGAGGAGCAGAGACAGGCAGATCCCTGGAATGTATTAGCCAATCGGTCTAACAAGTGCATGAATTGTTTTTTTCTTCCATTCTTCCAAACCCCCTACCACCAGGTAAGAGAAAACAGGATAGAGAGAAAAGGGATCCCTGGATAAAATCAAGGTTTGGAAATGGGGCAACATTATCATCCCACTACTTCCCACTGGTTAGGGGTATTGAGTTCCTTGGGGCAAGTTTAATCTTCGCCTTCAGGATATTTAATTTCTCCTGTTCCTCCTCCTGCTCCTGCTCCTGATCCTGATCCTGCCCTGTCCCTGCCCCTCCTCCTCCTCCTTCATTGCATATGAATACTTAATAAACCACAACCAACAACAATCAACCAACAACTCTCCCTGTCCCTTGGAGCCCTAGCATTTATATACCCTCTGAAGAGTCCCCAGAATCACAAACATCTCACAATCAAAGAAACTATCTGCAGCTGGCAAAATCCCACCCCCAACAGAGCACATCATAGTCAGCTTCTGTAGAAAATCAGAAGCAGCCCCATATTCCACACCTGGGATTCGAAACAAAAACATATCCTTATGATATTTCTGTGGTTTTTTTGAAAGAAACAAAGATTACAAAATTGTCACTACAATTGTCAGAAGATACTATTTTATAACAATGAAATAGATTACTTATTTTCCTCAAGTACTTAATAAAGCACAAACAAGCCATTTGTTTTGTAATTCCTAACAAACAAAAATACACATACTCAGACTATAATAAAATAAGCTTAGCTAAGAGAGTGAATGTTCTGGAAAATATCCTGCAAATTTAACCTAACATAGAAAGAAGGAGCAATGCAGACATGAAGAATCATAAAGCCTGAACCATCTGCCCACCAGGAGCTTCAGAAGAAAAGACACAAGACTCTTGAGGAAGAAAAGAATAAACAAATGACAAGAAATTGTTGTGTTTATAAAACGATAAAGAGAGGAGCAATATGTTTGGTGAAGGTGTAGTCAGGTATGATGAGGCATCCCTTCCCCATGAGGGACCAGCCACAGGATGGTATAGTATAGAATAGAGTTTATTTAGGGCATGGGAAGGGGAGTTGAGGGAGTAGTAGAGGCAGAGAAAGGCAGAGAGAGAGAGAGAGAGAGAGAGAGAGAGAGACAGAGAGACACAGAGAGAGACAGAGAGACAGAGACAGAGACAGAGAGACAGAGACAGAGAGACAGAGAGACAGAGACAGAGAGTCAGAGAGAGTAGAGAAGTAGAGGCCAGCCACAAGCATATGGAGAGATAGCGGGAAGGAATGAGGATAGAGGGGGAAGGGGCAAGGGGACAGAGCAGGAGTAAGAAGGCAATAATAAGACAGAGCAGAGGGGGAAGCAGCCCCTTTTATGGAGAGTCAGGCACAGCTGGCTGTTGCCAGGTAACTGTGGGGCAGAGCTTAGACAAAATGCTAACAGAAATAAACGCCTGAATGGAAGGCACAGTGAGGTAAAATACGCATGACTTCGTAAAAGGCCCTGGGCTGTGCAGAGAGGAATGAATAGTTAGGACAGAAATCTCATCCAATGTCAATTTTGCATGCTAGCAGTCATTGCTCAGAGATAAGGAACAGTGACCTGTGTCTAGTCCCAAATAAAATTTAATGTAAAAATACAAGAGAAGACTTTGGTGTGCATAAAGGCTGAGAAAAGGAAATGCTATAGACAAAATCCTCTTTATAAGGCCCGAACTTAATAGCACAAACCTGGCACAAAGACTTCTAAAGCAGATTAAAGCATCCCTGGCCTCTGTCTCTCACCCGCAGACTCCCTTCTTCCTGTTCTAACCGCCCTGTATTTGTTTTCTTGGCTAGCTGCCTTTCTTGCTCAGACTAGAGTCTTTAGGTTTCCCCTACTTTGCATTCTTCCTTGGCACCTGGTTAGGATGTGAGGGCATCTCTCCAATTCTACTTCCTGTACCCACTGATCAGACCTAAGCACGCCTTCTTTATTGTGTTCAGTACTTGAAAAAAAATATATCTGGGGTAGTAATTTCAAGCTGGTCTTTTTTAGGAGGTACCTCTGTCAAACAAAGACTGTCATATCCCCATACCATATTTTTAAATAATTTGCCAACTGATGTCTACTTAGCATACTGTGAATGACTACATATAATAATAATGTGCTGTATGTTTATCAAAAACGTAGTGGTGCCATACCCTACTTGGAAATGTGAAGCAGGAGGATCACAAGTTCAAGACCACCCCAGGCAACTGAATAAGACCTTGTCCCCAAAATAAAATAGCCAGAACGGGACTCAGTGCTCTGAGGTTCATGACTCAGTACCATCAAAAATAAATAAAAACACCAAAAAAAAAAAGGAAAGGAAGGAAGGGAGGGGGAAAGAGAGGAGGAAGAAAGGGAGGAGGAAGAAGGAAGGATGGAGGAAGGAGGGAGGGAGATACATATATAAAAATAGTACACAGTACTTATCGTATATATAAATATGTATACTTTCTATGTGTCAACTGAATAGCAAATTTTAGAGCATTAAATAATTTCGAAGTTACTAATGTTTTAAGGCTAACCTATAGTCAAAAGGAAGTACAGGCGTGGTTATTAAGAAATAGGTCAAGATGTTTAAAATATCTAAGACTCGTGTAACAGCTGGCGAGTCCATCCACTAATGTATAAATGTCGCACTCTGAAAGTAGGCATATTGATCTCTTATCGATACCATTATAAATTCCCATAAATTTAGTCGTTTACAACAAGAAGATTTATTATCCCATGGAGAGGTCAGACGGCCCAAACTTGTTTCACTCAGCTAAAATGGCAGCATTAACAGTGCAGAAATCCTCTCAATGATCGAGAAGGCAACCCTCTCCCTTGCCCTTTCAAGCTTCTAAAGGCCTCTGAGTTTCTTGACTTGTAGTCTATTAGGAGGATAGAAAGTCTATCCGCCATCTTTAACAAACAAACATCACAGCATCTTGTATCCAAGACCCTCCTGCCAGCCTTTAAATACCCCCATGAATACATTGATCCCTCCACCCCTTACTCCCCAACCCCACAATTCATCTAAAGTGATCTCTCCACTTCCAGATCTTAACTTAATTACATCTGCAAAGCTCCTTTGTCCTTTCCCATGTCCTGTGGATAAAGACACGCGTATCTTGGGGACCAATATTTTTTCTATCACAAAGTGAAACATTTGCCCTACCTTTATTTTGAGTAGTATGTTCTCAGGTGGGAAGATGGGTCTTCTCACTTGCCTTGTTCCTGTGACATACTGATCACCATTCTTGATGTCACCCCTCAGTAGAGAACATCTTTCTCTAGCTCATTTTAAAACGTTCCCTTTATCATTGCTTTTAGACACGTTGTCTGTGGTGAGCCTTATAGTCCTCATGCCTGAAATTCATTGAGTGAGGGTTGGTCCATGTATAGTTTCCACCAAATGTTAGAAATTCTTTCTCTGACTTCCCTTAATGGACTCTAGCTACACATATACAAGGTTACTTAATGCTGTCTCAACAGCTCAACATTTTTTTTTGTTTATTTGTGGCATATTCTTATTTTACTGTTTCATTTTGGACAGTTTCTCCTTCTGTGTCTTTAATTTCACTAATCGTTCCTTCAGCCGTACCCAATTTATCGTCAACTCCATCCTGTATACTTAATCCTTTCTCACATGTTATTTTTTTCTCTCTGGATGTTCAATTTAAGTCGTTTACTACTGTCTCTGTCTCTACTGATGTTTTCTTTCTTTGGTTAGTTAGTGGGCTTTGTTTTTAGAAAGTACCTTTTCAAATTCACAATCCTCCTATCTGAGCCTACTAAGGGCTAGGATTACAAGTGTAACCAAGCCTGGCTTTATTTAACTTTTTAAAGATTAAGAGTGTGTGTGTGTGTGTGTGTGTGTGTGTGTGTGTGTGTGTGTGTGTGTGTGTGTGTGTGTGAGATGCCTGTGGAGAGACATTGGAGACAGGATTATATAGGCAGTTGTGAGGTTCCCACATGACTGCTTAGAATCAAATTCCAAAGCAGTACTTGCTTGTAACTACTGATCTATCTCTCCAGCCCCTCTACTTACGTGTTTAATGGATGGCCAGGTTTTGTAAATTTCCATTATTGTATGCTGGGTGTTTCAGATTTTATAAATATTCTTAAACTTTTTTCAAATACAATTAAAGTCATTTTTGGAAAGAACTTGCTTTGGGGGAGCCTTGCTTTTATGACTCTATACATGAACACAGGGCACACATAGTGTAAGATTGATTACTCTTACTGAATCGGGAGAAACTGTCCTGAGAGCTGTACCTAATACCCTGCGAATTCGGATTTCTTTGATCAGCAGAGCTCTGTAAAGGGAGTGAGTGCTGTTTTGTAAACTGTTCTTTGGGCCTTTCCCAATGGGTTTTCACTGCTCAGACCCTCTGGGGCATCATGGGCTCACCTCATATCATTGGTACCCTGTACTGAGAACTCAATGGGCTCACTTCAAACTCCAGCTGCTGCTAGCTTCCTGCATTGTGTCATCTCTGAGTGTTATAGGCAGAATCCTCTACTTTTCCAAAAGTCCTTCTGGTTTCCCCTCCCTGCACCACTGCCCAGAAACATCCCACTGCATGCAGAGTTGATAGACCGACACATCCTTAGCTTCTCATCTCTCACGATCACTGTCTTCATTGCCAGAACACCTCGTGTTTGGAAGGGGTTATTTCGCACATGTCCCCTGGTATCATTGGTGGTTTCAAGTAAAAATTAAGTCTGCCTGCCTTTGACGGCACCTTGAGCAGAAGCATCCCTTAGCAGTCACAGAAGTCCTTATCATTCTCTTTGTAATCTTAAAAAAAATCTCCTTCACATATACCGACCTTGAGGCTTACCATCGAGTTGAATATAATGCTGTGTTTCTCAAGAGATTAGTCATAAAGGGTCTTTGCTTTAAAATCCATGGAGTTGACGGGAACTTTCTAGTGTGAAACACTCTTATGTCTCGGCAGAAGTTCTGTTTGACTTGCTCTGAGGTGCAGCAGCCACTTCCTTCAGCCAATTATTCATCCTCAGATGTGTCAGTTAAATGCAATCTGTTCACACCACTTAACATCAGAAGTCCTGTTTTGACAGTTTAATATCAGTGGGCTCTGAAGTCCCACGGGGCCTTTTACTTCTGTCCCTTTGGAGGCATCATATGGACATGATTCTAATTTATCACAAAAAAAGAAAAAAAAGTTAAGATAATAGCTTTTTTTTCCCTCTATCTTTATTAAATTGGGTATTTCTTATTTACATTTCAAATGTTATTCCCTTTCCCGGTTTCCAGGCCAACATCCCCCTAGCCCCTCCCCCTCCCTTCTTTGCGGGTGTTCCCCTCCCCATCCTGCCCCCATTACTGCCCTCCCCCAAAAAATCCTGTTTACTGGGGGTTCCCTTCCACTGGTGCTCTTACTAGGCTACTCATTGCTACCTATGAATTTGGAGCCCAGAGTCAGTCCATGGGTAGCGGCTCAGTCCCTGGAAGCTCTGGTTGGTTGGCATTGTTGTTCATATGGGGTCTCAAGCCCCTTCAGCTCTTTCAGTCCTTTCTCTGATTCCTTCAACAGGGGTCCCGTTCTCAGTTCAGTGGTTTGCTGCTGGCATTTGCCTATGTATTTGCCATATTCTGGCTGCATCTCTCAGGAGAGATCTAAATCTGGTTCCTGTCAGCCTGCACCTCTTTGTTTCATCCATCTTATCTAGTTAGGTGGCTGTATATGTATTGGCCCCATGTGAGGCAGGCTGTAAATGGGTGTTCCAACAGATAATATCTTTTTTAAGGAGATAATTTAAAGAGATCCTGGATGGCTCTTGATGTCTTTGGCTTCTCCACATGGGTCCGTTGCCTCCAGTGAAATCAAATACCCCTTTCATGTGTAAATGTTAAACATCAGCCTGTGACTTTGCATGTTTAAAAAAAAACAATAAATAGCAATGTTCTCTGAATAGCAAAAGCAAAAATTAAAGTGTCCTTTTGTAACAGTGACATTAACAATTTTCGTCCTTGCTGAGTGATGACAGTGCTGGGGGCTAGAGATGCCACAGACGCTTCATGGATGTTTTCACACAAAAGTGTGAGCACCTTTGCTGTCCTCGTGTGTGCACCAGTCAATAAATAGTCCCAGAACAGAACTGAGGCAAACCGGATACGGAATAGTTTGCTCGGAATTCTGAGGCGAAGCCATTTCTTTAGAGAGTTCATTTTGGAAGGACTCCTCTTCTGCGTTGCAAATCTGGCATACAGCGGATAGACGTGGAGGCAACCTTCTAACCTCTCAAGGCAGAAGAAAAAGAAGTAACTTTAGTAGAAACTTAAGGACAAGTGTCCTAAATCAACGGGACAGCATGCAGCAACCTTCTCTGAGTGAGAAAGAGACCCTGCCCGCTTCCTTTTTCATCAATGCTCTGTTGTCGTTGTCTACACCTGTTGTGTTGCTTCCGACTCTATCTGTAGGGGCTTTGTCCCCCTTACTTCTAGAAAATCACCTATATCTTTATTTCACCGGGCAACTATCTTTCTTCAGGTGAGATAGTCCCCCTGGAGCTCAACAGGAGTGTAAGTTCTCTTAGATGATCAATATTTAATTTATGCTGCTCTCTGTTCTAACTCTCTTGTGTCATCTCTCAGCCGAGTCTGTTGGGACGGAAAGGGGTGGGGAGGAGCGGGTAGGGCTGAGGCTGAGGCTTTGTGACCACGGTCAGTCAGCCTTGTCTTATCTCCACCCCCGCACCTGGTACTTTGAATCAGAACAGGACTGCATGTGTGTGAATCAAAGCAGCCTTGGCCATCATGGGAAAGCCCACTCCGAGGCTGCAGTCTTGGGAGCAGGGAACCATAGAGCCCTGCCTGGCGAGGAGGCATAGTAATGAGCTAAGGAGATTAAATTAATCTTCTTGATATTTTCCCCCTGGCATTTGAAAAATAAAAGAAGCAAGCGAATAGCATCCCCCAAAGAGGAGAAAGGTTTTATTTATTTCAAGATGTGATCTGAGTCATGTTAATTGACTTCAGTCAAATGCTCCTACACACAGCTCTAGAATCCATCTTACAAGCTGACTGATGGCCAAGGGAAGATGTAACACAACTCTGGTAACCACCCCTCCCTTCGTCTCTGCAATTCCTCATGTCTCTCTACCACCGGGATGGTGCCTATGCTGTCTCAATAAATATAACAGCCAGAATCATCAAAAATAACAGTTAATTAACAGGCCAATGTTTTTAGAATTACAAGAATTTTGGGGGACACATTGAAAAGTAAATTCAGTCAAGAGTTGGACCAAACAAGCAACCAATAAAAAATAAAGAGAAAGCAAGATGAAGAAATAATGTAGTAGTATGAGGGTATTTGTGACTATTCTCTAATGGTTTCTAAAGAACTAATTCATCTTACAGGATGCATTTTATACCAGAATTCAACACCAGGCATGTAAGAATTAAAAAATAAAAACAAACAAACAAAAACCACAAATAAGCAAAAGAAAGAAAAAGCTAACTCAACTGTATTAGATAGTTTCCTAATCCATAGTTTCCAGAAGTATTTTCCCTATGGGCAGCCATGCACTACTTAATAGTGAAGATGCATCCTGAGATGCTCTTGGGTGACCCACCACTGTCCAAGCACCCCAGGTTCCCCAGTGTGTGATGTTCACTTATCTGACTGCCCTTCTTTCTAATGCACTCTGTCATTGATCCAACCACTATTTTTGGAGGGCAGGACATGATCGTATTTGCCTATCTGTGTGAGGTGATGCTTTTAACTTGCTTGTAGTCAGTATCACTACTGTGATACTTTTACTGTAACATTTTTGTGTTAACTTTTAACACAGTATCACTACTAAACTACTACTAGACACATCTTAATTCATTCATTGTCTTCTGACTGGTGTAGAATAGTTGGATAAGCCCCAGTTAAATTGCATTCTTCTTGTGCATGCTGACAGGAGCCTGATATAGCTGTCTCCTAAGAGGCTCAGCCAGAGCATGACAAATACAGAGGCGAATGCTAGCAGCAAACCATTGAACTGAGAACAAGGCTCCCATTGGAGGAGTTAGAGAAAGGACTGAAGGAGCTGAAGGGGCTTAAAACCCCATAAGAACAACAATACCAACCAACCAGAGCTCCCTGGAACTAAACCACTACCCAAAGACTACACATGGACAGACCCATGGCTCCAGTTGCATATGTAGCAGAGGATGGCCTTGTTGGGCACCAATGGGAGGATAAGCCCTTGGTCCTGCCAAGGCTGGACCCTCCCCCAGTATGGGGAATATCAGGGCAGGGAGGTGGGAAGTGGTGGGTGGGGGAACACCCTCATAGAAGAAAGGAGGGGGAATGGAATATGGGGGATATGGATGGGAAACCAGGAAAAGGAATAACATTTGAAATACAAATTTAAAAAAATTCCAATTAAAAAAAAAAGAAAAAAAAAAGAATTAAGCTGAAAAAAAATCGCATTCTTCTTAAACATGCCCCATGGATGTAGAAATACACGAGCTTTCTCCAGTGGTTACCTAGGTCTACTGATCCTGAAACAACTGTTTTTTTTTTTTTTAAATAGAAAGGGAAGATAAGTAACTTCTTATCTAAGCATGGTTTTACTTCCAGTCCTGGGGCAGCCCAAGCACCTTCTCTCCTAGGTTGATTCCTCTGTGATGTTCGATGTTCTCATTTGCATGTGGACAACTGTCCTTTCTTAGAGCTTACGAATGTTGATGTCTATGAATATCCTTGAAGGTGCTCACCTCTCAAACTTTCCTTTAATGCTGTTGTTACAGTTAGAAAATACAGTAAACTACCTAAAGACTATACATGGACTGACCCTGGACTCTGACCTCATAGGTAGCAATGAATATCCTAGTAAGATCACCAGTGGAAGGGGAAGCCCTGGGTCCTGCTAAGACTGAACCCCCAGTGAACTAGATTGTTGGGGGGAGGGTGGCAATGGGGGGAAGGTGGGGAGGGGAACACCCATAAAGAAGGGGAGGGGGGGATTAGGGGGATGTTTGCCCGGAAACCGGGAAAGGGAATAACATTCAAAATGTAAATAAGAAATACTCAAGTTAATAAAGAAAAAAAAAGACGCAGGTAAAAAAATATATATAAAAAAAAATACAGTAAACAGACAACCCTTTGGAAGGGCTGGCAAGAAGAAGATGGTCTTTGAAGAGTTAGTTTTCCCTCAGACTATGTCATGTAGAAGCAGGATTCAGAGAGCCCTGGAGCCCTTCAGAGATGGTTCATGTGCAGTAAGCCATTTCTGAGCTTCAGAGGTGCCTGTTAGTTGCTGTCATTCATACACACCAGTGCTGCCTTGTTTATTTTGTGCTCTGTCCTAGGAAAATGATCCTAGGCAACCCTGAAACGCCCCCTGCTCTTCCAGACCTTGCCATGTAGTCGGAAAGAGCAAAGCTAATCTAACCATTCAGCAAGTGTAGACTTTCACCTGCTGCATGCCCCTGTTGGTAGGCTAGATTCCAGGAGATTCCACTATGCCAGAGGGGATTTGGCTTCACGATAGGGTGCCCACTGACCTTAGATTGGAAAGGTGCAAGAAATTAAGCAGCAGAGGGAGCATCATTCCAAGAGAATGCTAACGTGCCTCTCCATAAATGATGAAATGCAGCCTCTGCTTTTCTGTGGGAGGAACTTTCTGTCATAATTCTCAGGAGGACTTTAGAAAGTGGCGAAGCTATTATTCTTTAAGTGGCGAATGTACTCAGTGAAGAGTCTTTACCAAATTGTTATTGAATATAGAAGTATTTGTTGATGTGAATATGGAACGCACTTCTCCCTCTGTCCTGAGTTCAGACTCGGATAAAAGGCTGTGGCACATCTGGTGTGTTCTACACCTCCTCTATGGCAGGATTTAGGTAAATGAGTTTGTTTACCGTAGAAAGAAAAAGTATCATTGTAGACTGCAAATGTGCACCCAGGTGGTCTCCAATAAAACTAGGGGAATTCATGCCACTATTTAGTATAATTATTACTTACACCTTATTTAGGTTATTAGTGACCTCAGAAAGGTAGAAAATAACATATACCCTTTTGAGAACAAAGGATAAGCTAGTGTTCACACAATATTAAAAACAGTACTTACACATTGCGTTAGGTCAACCACATAAATACCATAAATACTCAACCTTCTATGTAACATATTAGATATTAGATAACATACATTATATAATATATAATATACACTGTATATATTATATGTATGTCAGATCAGTGTGTACATATATACATATATGTAGATGTATATTGCATGTGTGTGTGTGTATGTGTGTGTGTGTGTCTATACTAAATAGGATCCTGTGAGGAAAATAGAACCCATGTCATCTGATTCAAGAGAAGGGATTTAAAATGAGAGTTAGTTACTGAGTCTGTGGAGAGAGTTAGTTAAGCGGAAGTTACAGTGAGAATACCATTCCATCCTGGCCTGAGACCTGGAGCTGAAGGAAATAGTCCCACAAGTTAAAGCCGCTGCAAGGCTGTGAGAAATCTAAGGCTTCAGGTGGGTGCTGCAAGGAGATGAAGCCGCTCGCAGCATGTGGTATGGGCAAAACATGTATGCATATAAAAGAAAAATAAATCTTTAAAAGCCTGAGTTATTAGCTAAATGTTTGCAGATGTAAAAGGAGTTTCGACTTGACCCCTGGAAGTACCTCTGACTCCCATAGACACCATCTCTAGGACACCCGGTCCACTAGTTCCAGAATTGGAATGGTAGTGACCCAGCTGGGATAAAAACACGGTGCCTCAGAGATTACAGGAGGAGGTCATTGAGACCCAACCTCCCACTCTCCAGCTGCCTTCTCACAGATGCAGGTCCACTTGAAAAACAGACCAAGAACCTTAGCCCATTCTTCCTGAGTGACCTCTCTCTAAATACACCACTCGATGACAGGAAAGCCTATAAATACTTCCTCAAATTAAAATGGTGATGTCTGAAACGTCATGTCATAGGATAAGTGAAAGGACTGCTTCAACACGCTAGGTTTGTTTTCTCTTCCCATCAAAATTCTGTGTTAATTTTAGCCATGACTCAGATGTTTCTGGCATCCCTTATTAGCAGCAACCCAGAACCTTTAATTAAGAGTAACTTCAGGGCCATAAGGAAAATGATAGGGCTTTCTAGAAAGGCTTTGATTACAGGTCTGATTATTTTAGATATTTAATAATTTTCTTTCATACAGAAAAACTGAGCTTTAAAGACCGGATTTGTGAAGGCTGGAGAGATGGCTCAATGACTAAGAATATATGCTGCTTCTTCAGGGGCCAGACTTCAGGTCACAGCACCCATGCCTGGAGGCTAACAACTGCCTTAACTCCAGGTCTAGATGAGTCCAGTGCTCTCTTCTGGCCCTTGGAGGAATCTACACACACACACACACACACACACACACACACACACACTAATGCACACACATAAATGTGCACACATACACATGTGCATACATACACATGTGCACACACACATGCATACATACACTTGTACACACATACACTTGTACACATACACATGTGCGCACACACATGTGCACATACACACACATGTACAAGCACATCATGCATGCACATAAATAAGAGTACACGTTTTTTATAAAGATTGAGTTTATTATTTGTGCATTTGATAAAGTCTTTTTTTTTTCTTTTCTTTTTTTTGGAGCTGGGGACCGAACCCAGGGTCTTGCGCTTCCTAGGCAAGCGCTCTACCACTGAGCTAAATCCCCAACCCCTGATAAAGTCTTTCAAACCCTGCTCTAGTGATTTTTTAATGTAAGTAATTAAGTATTAAAGCATATAGATGTATATACGATCAAATATGTGTGTATACGTGATCAAATTTATTTTGATTTGGCTTGGGAGGTGATTAATTTCTTAATGTTTGACTTTATGTATGAAATGCTAACTTTTAATTATGTCATTTCTGCTTACGGAAACTATAATTGATACATTATAGTATACAATATATCTTCGGATTTATGTGATCTGACAAACAAATCTAGCCTCATATTACATGTCTGTCCCCCACATTGTCAGACTGAGTCACTGATGTACCAGAGAAATCCAGAGTGTTGTCACAAAACTGGCTCTCCTTAGGGCTAAGGTAAATAATAGGATAACTCTGGTAGCTAAAGGTTATTATTTCTCATCCTTTTAACCCCAGTGATGAAAGCAACATAATCAAAGGAGGAAAATGAATAAATTACCCAAGGCCATAAGCTCCTTAACCAGAAAAATATTGACATTAAGTACAGTGACATCAAAAACATTACTAAGTATTAAGACTTAGGTTTAGAATCAGTTCTCCACAAGATGGCTTTGACAGCATATTCAGGAGGGACAGCGTTCATATCTCTAAACACAAGAACTGTGTGACAGGGGATGGGAAGCACACAGAGCCATTGAGAGGCTGGGAACAGTCCATTTGCATTGTGTTTTTAAGTGAGCAAATAGAACCAGTGAGAAAGAAAAAAATTTTGAAAGTGTGGAGTGCTTGGCTTGAGCCTGAGTTCGTCTTCCGTGCCAGGTTTTCTCAGGTGTGGTGCATAGCATCTTTTCTGAGGGTTGTTATCTGCCTTTCTGAGGGTTGACCAGTTTACTGATTTGCAAAATGACAAAAGGCACAATGAATTTCTTCCCTCATGCCAGGCTGGGAATGAGCGCATCTCTTTCACAGTAGATAATCCCCATCTTTGTGTTTTGAAACTGTTCAAAACTGGGCATGAACAACCTCTGTGATAGGGCCAGATTCCCAACCGTCTTTCACCATTAAACCGCTGAAGACCAACTTTCTATAAAGCCAAACGTCCGGGGTGTGCAGATTTAGAAAGGAAAGATGATAAAACCCAGTGAACTTTAAGACAGAAGATTGGTCTCAGAGACCTGAATAACGGAAAAGAGGGGTGAGATAGTAACCCTGAAGGGGAGCAAGAACAAACACGGGAGATGGCTTTCTTTGAAGTGAACAGGAAGAAGGTGGAAAAGAGCACAGGGGCTTAGCAGCTGCTGTCTTGTCGTGAGCTGGTGCAAAAATAGCCTGAGAATGTCACTCTTCCTGATTCCCATCCTTGGCCCCCAGCTGAGGGCCGCATGCTAACTCTAAGCACTACCTATATTTACATACGGGGGTGGGGCTTCTGAGAATCTACAGCACCAATACATCCCGTAATCATTTAAAAACACTATCTTGAGTTAGGACACATGTATTGTGTCTTATGTGTTAGTCAGAATGAATTTCTGGTGCTGGTCAGAATGCATTTCTGCATCTAAGCAACAAAAAGCCCACAACAGATGGTGTCAGGCGGGAACTCTGGCTTCAGTATCGGTTGCTCCCTGCAAAGAGGCCCTGAACTTCATCCTGGCCTTCCTTCAGTTCATTATCTTTGGACGAAGGGAAGGCTGACACCACAGCCCTTTCCCAAGTCAAACTTGGTCAATAATGAATTTGTTCGCTCTTCCTGGAACCTACTTCCAAGGCTGAACATTGTGTAGTCTCCTCTGCCTCCAGGCCCAGGTAATGTTAAGACTCTGCAGTTTTCCTCTCCAGATTGGAGGTCGCAAAACACAGCCAAAGTCCAACTTCCGTAGTCAAAGGCTTCTTCAAACACCAGCCCTTCTAATCCTGATGTCCTAGACAAATGATTTAACTTCTGGGGCCAGCAAGATGACCAAACAGGTAAAAAATAGTTGATGTGTGCACAAGCCTGACAGCATGCTTTCCATGCTCTGCATCCATGTAAAGGTGGAAGAGAACCCATGCCACAGAGCAGTTCTCTGACCTCCACAGGTACTCTGTGGCTTACTTACACCTGCACACACACACACACACACACACACACACTCACTCACACACTCACACACTCATACACATATACTCACACTCACACAATACAATCATACACACACACATACACTCACTCACACACTCATACACTCACTCACTCACACACTCATACACTCACTCACTCACACACTCATACACATATACTCACACTCACACACATACAATCATACACACTCACATAAACTCACAGTCACACATGCTCACACATATGCACACTCACAGTCACACACTCACACAATACACTCACACACACTCACACATATGCACACTCACAGTCACACACTCACACAATACACTCACACACACTCACACATATACACACTCACACACACATACATACTCACAGTCACACACACTCTCACACACACTCACATGTTCACTCACTCATACACACACTCACATACTCATATACACATACATACACACTCACACATATACACTCACACACACTCACACATGTTCACTCATTCATACACTCACACATTCATACACACTCACACACTCACAGTCACACTCACACACATACTCACACTCACACAATTTTTTTAAGATGTGGTCTCTCTGCCTCAAGTTCTTCATAAATTGGGATGGCTGCAATACTCAGAGGGATGACCTTAGTTTATTTTGTATTGCTGCAATAGAATACCGAAAGCTGGCTAATTTATAATAATATTGTTATACCAATTAATATACATTTAAATATATTATAAACATGTGTCTGTAATTATATATGAATACTTAACACATTTAATTATGTATTCATACATATTTTATGTTCTGGAAGATAGGAACACCTGAAGATGCCAGCATCAAGGCTGGAGAGATGGCTCGGCGGTTAAGAGTACTTACCGCTCTCATAGATGACCTGAGTTTGGTTCCCCAACACCCATTTGCAACAGCTTACAACCCCTGGTAACTTCAGCTCCAGTGGATTCAAGCCTTCTTCTGACCTCAATGGGTACTTACACTCACATGTATATGTTACCTCTGTCCCTCTAAACACAAATATACATTAACAAAACAAAAAATGAATATTGAAAATGCCAGCATATGAAAGAAACCTTTCTGGATTATCCCATGACAGAGGCAACAGGGAAGAGAGATGAATAGACAACACAAGGAAAGGCCAAACTCCCTTGTATAAGACTCACTCCCAAGACAATAGAACTAATTCATCCTAGAGGGCAGAGCTGTCTTGAATTCACCACAGCTTGAAGACCCTGCTTCCCAACGCTGTTGAATTAAGAGTCAAGTCTCCAAAACACAAACTCAGGGGATGCATTCAGACCACAGATGGTTATTAAAGAAATCTCATGGGAACTGCAGTAAGCTTGCTAGGCCGCAGAGCCTAGAACGTGATGTGACAGAGCCACTCACTAAATGCTAACATCCAAACTGCGAGAGCCACTAGCCTACTTAACATGAAAGAGGCTCACGGTCTGAATCCAAAGTCCACGACCGTCATTGGGCATGTCGTCTCTCTCTCATGAGGGACCTGGGTCCTGGAAAATGGAGCTCAGTTAGTACGAGTAGTTGTTCAGTATGCACAATGCCCTGGGTTAAACCCCCCAGATCCCATAAACCAACATGGAGGCACACAGCTGTGACCTGCACGCTCAGAAGGTTAAGGTCGTCCTCAGCTACATCCTGAGTCCAAGGCCAACTGAGATGAATGAGAACCCTGCTCGAAAATAAATAAACAAAAATAGATGAGTGAAGAAAAATAGATGATCCTGAAGTTTATCTAAACTTCATCACCGTGCGGGATTTTCTCTGGAGCTGAAAAAGAGCTGCCTTTATAATGTTAGGTGCCTTTCCAGAAAAGCTAAATGTTATTTATGTAGAAAAGTCCTTTGTTGTTATATAGAGGAAGTGATGCCAGTGGTAGCTCTTGGCAACGAGAGGCCATGTCTTGCTCTGGGTATCACGAGTCTCCAGACTTGTCCTCGTACAGCCATTCCCTTTGCTCTTTCTACAAATCTCCATCTTTAGAGTCTCAGAATCAGCCTTGGCTCGACTTAACGCTCCTCTGGCCTGTTCTGAATTTTACCCAGTTCTTTTTTTTTTAAGGATTTTCTTTTTTATTTTATGTGCGGTGGTGTTTTACCTACATGTGTGACTGTGAAGGTGCCAGATCCCCTGGAAGTGGAGTTACAGACAGTTTTGACCTGCCGGGTGCTGGGAATTGAACCCAGGTCCTACTAGAAGAACAGCAGGTGCTCCTAACTACTGAGCCATCTCTCCAACCCTTTATCCAGTTCTTAATACTTCCCTCCCTCTCTTCCTCCCTTCCTCCCTTCCTCCCTGTCTTCCTTTCTTCCTCTCTTCCTTCCTTGTTCCTTTCTTTCTTCAAGGCCCAGCTAGCATCTCAGTCCAGGCCACTCAGCCCCCTGAGAGTGCTCACCCACCTGCACCTTGAGCTGTGGAAACCACAGATTATTCCTTCCCTTGATGCAGTGGGTTCCGCTCCCAAGGTGAACCCCATTGTGTGCACGCTCTGCTTTCCGCTCTAGTTCAGACAGTTGGTCTGACAGAGATCATGCTTTTGCTCTGTCTTACAAATCCCTTTTACATCCCTCATTGTCTGGCTTGCTGGAATCTAATCCCTCTACTTTAGATTTTGCTGTCTTTAAAATAATTGTGGTTACGCGAATGGAACGGTGGAACAGGTAGAAAAGTGCCGCTGTGTGCTGCTTTCTCCACTGTGAGGGAATAAAAGTTCATTTGATCCAGCTAAGTTCCTTGATAGACTAGGAACAACTCACCCCTCACCCACACCTACACCCCATTGTGGAAGTGTTTTCATTTCTTACAAGTCGGGAAATGAGAAATTACTTCACTGACTAATAAATTCATCTGCTCATCACATGGGCCATAGATTTCTCTTTAAAGATGCCGTGAGAGGAACAAACAGACAAGGTTTCAAAGCCAGGTGATATTCCAGAATCCTGTGTTAATGAGAAAGGATGTTTTCATGAAAAACGGTGTGCAATCTTAGAATAGATTCATTTCTTTAAAGATAGTTCCATGGTTACCTGCAGTGCCAACATTTGATTTCTTAAGGACCAATTTCACAGGACTTAATTTTAAACTGAACCAGGTGTTACTTATTTTGATTAAAATTATGGCTTTTCACACCTCTCCCATTAGAAGACCAAGGAGAGAAAAGAAGAATTATCCAAGGCAAATAATGCTTTCATTTCCTTACACTCCTTAGAATAAGGCAGTTCCTAGTTCAAAGACTGACTTCAAGGGCTCCAGCTACTGACAGCATAAAAACTGTCCCCAAACTGGGCCACTTAAGACAACAATAATAATTTGTTAAGCCCAAACAATTTCTGTGGACCAGGAATGGCTCTGTGGGTGTTCTGGCAGAGCATCCCATGAGGCCGCAGTAAAGATGTTCATAGGAACACTCTGAGATGGTCAAAGACATGGCTGGGGACTTCATGGTAGCTGTCCTTAGGAGGCCTTGGTGTCTTACTGTGTGGACCTCCATGGAATCACTTGAGCATCACTAGAGGTCACTAGCTGCCACCAGGGCAAATGAGCAAGAGACTGTGACATAAGCCAAAATGTCTTTAATAGCCTTGGTGGCCATTTCTGAAGATCTCATTGAGTTGTGGGTTAGCCCTGTGTCTAAAAGGGGGGATTCATAAGGGAGTGAGTTTCAGGGCCCAGTGATCATGGAGGAACACTCACAGGCTGTGGATTGCATACACTGCAGAAGAAGGAAGTTTTACAAATCTAAGTTCTCTAGAGAAGGTGGTTGTTGGTACCTGGAGTTGAGGGATTTATCTCTATGGGCTACAAGGACTAAGAATTAAGTATATGGACTGTTTTATGACATATTGTGACCGCTGTTCCATTTTATTTAATTCTCCCCTCCGTTCTCAATTCTTTTTCCCTGTCTGATGCAGAGGAAAGATATCATGCAACAAGCATCCACTCCACAGATACACAGATATGCTTTTCTAATACACATTAGATTTAAGACTATTTTTAATGTAGGCAAACAGAAATTGTCCTCAGGCCTTTTTCTGAAAGGTATGCTGCATACCATGCTTTAAGCATATGTTCCTTTACAGGCATATCTAGGTCATTACCACACGAGTTTCAATTATACACATCTACTGCCTTTTACCTATCCAGTTCATCACTGCCAATGGTTTAGCTCTTCTCCCGATCTCTCCTTCCCCCAAGACAAACATAGGGTGACTAGACCTGGGCTCCTCTTCACAACCATTACCATCAGTATACATCTAGGCATCCTGCCTTCTGGCCTTTGTGTGTTCATTCTTGCCCCCTGTGATGTTTTGTGCTGTATCCCCAACAGGAGCCAACGTGGCCCTTTTACAATGTGAATCAAGTCATGCCATTCCTTTACCCCAAGGGTCTATCTGCCTCACAGCATTCTTAGAGTGATACCAAAGACATAGTGATGAATGCGTCTCCCTCATGAAACAGGTTCTTATGACCTCAAAACCCATCACACATGAAATGCAGCAGCTCCTCCATTACCAAGAGTGTTATTCTCCAGGTTTTCATGAGTACCACTCCCTAAAAGCACTTAGTGATCAGGAAGGATTCTTCCCTCCTCCTCTCCCTGTACCCTGCTGCATTTTCCCTCAAACTAACTCTCCTGTCTGAGGCTGCACAGACATCTGTGAATGCCAACACACTTTACTAAATGAGAATTTTTACTGACTGAATACACCCCAAATTGTGGCCTTTCGTATCTGTGCAAAATTCATGTGTTATGAAAACCTCGGTCAAGTGTAGTGATACGTCCCTATGAGGGCAGCACTGGGGAAACTGAGGTAGGAGTGGCAGGCTATTTAATACCTGTCTGACATAATGAGGCACTGTCATAAGAAATCAACCATCAAAGAAAGAAAGAAAGAAACAAAGAAAGAAAAAAGAAAGGAAGGAAGGAAGAAACAAAGAAACAAAGAAAGAAACAAAGAAGCAAAGAAGCAAAGAAACAAAGAAACCATCAGCAAACTTGCCTTATCTCCAACATAGGATCTGTTACTTCAGACCCACTATGAGCTTAGAAGTGAAGTCTACCACACACTAGCTAATAACCTCTTTACAACAATCCTGTGTGCATAAACAGTCCAATATTCTGTATACTGTACATTTCAGGAAATCGAAGCATAGAAAGTCAAAAAAGTCTGTTACAGGGGGCTCAGCTAATGAATGCCAGAGCCAGATGATAGTGAATGCATCTGTTTCAATGTCCATGATATGTGTCCCTTTCTAGAATCTCATATAAAATAGAGATAGGTTGGCTCTGCCTCAGTGTCTGGGGGTGGGGGGTCTCCTGTGCATACAGGATATCAAGTTTAATGACTGAATGTTGTGAGTACAGCCCATCACTTTGGGCAAAACCGATTTGCACTGCCAAATTTGTTGACTTCTAATTTAGCACTATATCTCAGAGGTGGACATGTTGGCTGGCTAAATCTGGGTGTGTAAATTGCTATTATATAAGCAGGAGCTGCAAAGATGCAAAGTCATCGCATGTATCATCATGACTCTAGAACATTCTCTTCCCTTCCTGTGACCATTGTCAAAGCTGGCCCCTCCAGGTCATGCTGTGTTTCTGCTTGCATTCACAGCTCATCACGCACCCCCCCCCTGTACAGCATACCCTCCTTCTGTTTCCTCTAAGAGTTCTCTGTAAACTAGCTTTCAATAGGAGCCAAGGAATGTAGCCTATGAGTCAGAGATGACCGAGTTCCAACACCTACACAAAATGAGTGTGTATCTCCTCCTTCTCACCTGGATTTCAGCATGCCAATAAGAACATCTCTGTGGTGGGTCATCCTTCCTGTTTCTTTGATCCTGTGCAAGCTAACAATTACCATGTGATCTCCTATGTGTCTGCAGATTTTGAATAGTTTGTAGACACAGGAATGCTAGAACATTCTAGAGTGTTATTCGAATAAAGTAAATGAGTGTTTTATTCATTCATTTATCTACTCATTTGTTCATTTAAGTACCCTACTCAAACATTTATAGTAGATGAAAACTATACACAACCAGACAAAAGACCTTTAACTTGGGGGCATTTATAACCAAGAATAGTGGATTTTGGTGGGTTTTTTTTTTTTTGCCACTATAACGGAATAACCGTGACATTAATTGATTAATTGATTAAGAATATAAGCTAATTTAACTCATGGTTCTGGAGGCTGGGAGGTTAAAAGCATGGCTGCCATTCACTGCATGGTAGAACAGGGCAGGGCATCACACCGTGAGACCAGTGGTTATTGTGAGTCCTCCGTCCTCTTACAATACCTCTAAAGCCATCATCCTTGCAAGCCCTGTTCTCATGACTCTACCCTATGACTTTTAAAAGATCCCATCTCCAACTGCCGTTAACACATGAACTTGAGAATCAGGTTTCCAGTGAATGAGCTTTTGAGGTACATAGTTAAACTGCAGCCAGCAAAAGTGGAGCCAAATCACCATGCCGTGGTGTTGCTGAAGAAGATGACAAATAAATGCAGAATTTGAAGGTACTTGGGTGAAACATTTATCCCAGGTCAACGAGTGACTGTCCTTTCCCAGGGAAGAAGGATTCTTCTGCAATGAATTGGGTGGGTGAGAAATCAAATATATGAGGAAAGGAAATATTTAACGCCAGCCAAAACCAGCATGATCAACAGGGAAGAATAAAGTTTATGTATCACTAGGAGGCAAAATGCATGCAAGAAGTACGTTGAACAATGCCAGGCAAGGCCAACCCCCTAAGTGTCTGGTTTTCTAACTGACATGATGCTCCTTCAAAATGGGTCAGGACTCTGGGAGATAGCGGGGGGCGGGGGGGACTCTTTCTGTTGATACCATCAATGGAGTAGATAAAAGTAAATAACGATAGACCAAAATAAACCCGGAATGAGAGTTTGTTGCTGATTTTGATTGTATAAAAATCAATTGTTTCCTTCTTCTTGATGAGAGACAGCTCTTTAAACACTGGAGAAATAATAAGTCTTTCACAGAGAGTGAAAGACTTAGACTTTGGACTAGGCCCTGGGTTCTAATCCACATTCCAAGCATGGGGCATGGCAGCTTTCATCTGGAAGGCTCTGCAGATTCAGCTTTTCATATTTGCGTAGTTCTAATAACTGCTGTGATGCTCACACCTGCTAACTGTAATGTGTGCCCCATTATCATTATCATCTTCATTACTTTGGAAGGGAGAGGCAGGAAAGAGCAGCAGATGGACCACTGCACATCTCGTTGGTAATGAGGAAAATCTGTCTAATTGAATCTTACGCCCATCTCTCCTTTCGTTTTTCTGCTCTAGATTAACTAGCTACTGAATTAAAATCCCAACACATCCCCTAACCTTCAAGTCTCTGGGATCACCCCATCATTTTTCACCTCACTCTTTTGCTCCATCTCCCTAAGGAGGTGAGGTAGAGTTGAAATCCCATAAGATCTACAAAATGAGAATATCGGTACCTGTCTTGTTCATTTCACAGGTTGTGGTGAGAGCAAATGAGATCATGCACTTGGAAGTGGTTTTTTTTTTTGTTTGTTTGTTTTTGTTTAAATGATCTGTTAAAGCTGAAAGGACCTCACATCCTTCCACTTGGGCATCTTTGGGACCTAGAATCTGCCAAGCAGACTATATCTTACTGGCACAAAATAGTAACTCTGTCAGAGAAATGTTTTGTTACACTTTCAAAGATTAAAAGAACCTGCTAGTGAAGAACAACAAAATGGAGCCACTGCTCAGAGGTGAACGATTTTCAGGAACGGAGGAGATATCCTTTAAGAAAATCCTCCCATTTCAGCCAGGCTGACTTAGACACTGCCCTGAGGACCTCTTGTCCCTCCTTGTTACCTCTGGATTTTATTCCATAATCCTGCCTGCAACCTTCCCTGGCTGTGCCTCTGTCAAACAGTCATGTCTACTTCCCCCAGCCACAAAATCACGGTGTTGATAGCGTTCAAGATTCTTTGTATTGTTGTCTGCTAGTGCTCTTTTAAAAGCAGCACTCTGCTGTGCAGTTATAATGTCACTCATGACTCTATTGGAGTTTGCAATCAGAGATGATGACTATTGCATAATGTTAGAATCTTTTCTCTTTTCTCTCCCTTTTTCCCTCTCCCTCTATTACTATCTACCCATCCCTCATCTACCCATCCCCTTAATATGAACATATAGTTGACATCCGACATTCACTGAGTGGAGAATGACTGAGTCAACTCTGCTGAATTTGAAGAGTTTCATCCTTTAGGGAAATTCCCACAATCTACTCTAACAGTCATGGCTATGGTCACTAATGAGAACCAATGAATGGAAATAAACGCCTGCACTTTGTCGCCATTTCTTCTCAGTAAATGCACTTCTGTTTCCTTAGCTAGAGGATCAACCCAGAGAATCAGCTTTCTTTATAAAGCTTCTGCCTTCTGAGTACAATGAAGGGATCAAACTGATCAATTAATGCTTAAGAGGCCACTTGACTGCTTTAGTGGCGGCCATTGGGGCCGGCAACACAGCAACCTGCTGATATGGTGTGTCTATAAAAAGCTAAAGGGAAAATTCTTTCTCCTTCTAGAAGTCAGTCAGTTGGATGCGTACATCAGGGTTCTGAGTCTCTGTGTTCATTGCCCATAAAGAAAGGTGGCGACACAGAAGGCTACCTTCTACACTGTCTCTAAAGTTGAAAGACTGAGATCTATTACGATCCTTCCACATGTCCCTCAATTCTATATGAATAGAAAATGTATTACAACGAGGGATCTGCAAGGAGGCCCATCCACACTATGTCCTTAACCCCTCTCTCAGAGGCCTCTGAACACAAAAGACCATCTTGAGGCTCGGACTTTCAAAACATAAACAAAAGCAGCATAAAGAGTAGATGCAGGCTGGGTTGTTTTTTTTCCCGTTCCCAGATGCAAACAAACCCAGAGAGGATGACTGACATGAACAACGAGGATCAACAAGAAACTTTTCCTTAACGAGGTTTGAATGAACCAACCTTGATATCTAAGTTGACAATGAAATTAACCAAAAAGGTTATGAGAAAAGCTCCAGGGTCTTGAGGGTAGACAGACTCAAGATATGAATGGAACGTTCCTTTTCCATCAGCTAACCCATGACTAACATTTGACTTCTCTCTATGTATTTGATGACTGTCTCATTCATTTCCATCCCATACTATATTTCTCACAGTGGTAGAGGCCGTCCAAAATGTCAGCCCTATCAAAAAAGAACTTCAGAGTCAAATGTTGAGTCTAAAGAGGTGGAACACTTTTCTGTAAGTGGTAGAGCCCACGTAGAACGTCCATTTCCTTCCGTCCCATGACCAGTGTGCTCTGTAAACCCCACCTCCCCAGCCCCACCCCCACCCCCACCCCCACAATAAGAATTAGCTGCATCCAGTCTGTCATGCCTGGCTTCCATTCTGTATCTCAGCTGCATGTTCTCCAAGCTCAACTGATGTTTTTCTTCTGGTTTTATTTCCAATGATCTGCTTCTGTTTCTAGCTCATTATTGCCTAGCATTGAGTGTTGCAATTATTACGGAGTGAGTGTTCAGGGGTAAGAGGAGCCGTTTCTAGAAGTTTCGTGTCTTGGTCATTTTCCTATTTCAGTTGCCTTGGGTTCTATTTTTAGCAGACTTGGCAGACGAGAGACCCATCTCTTCTGAATGTGGCCCTTGTCTCCACTTCCAGTTTCACTTTCCTACCTTGTCATCAACCTCTCCCTTTTGGCCACAGGGGAAGCACAGGAAGTAGAGGATGTGGCTTCCCAGTGACAGCAGGGTCTGAGCTGTTCCCTAGGGTGTTTCTGCAGCATTCTATCCTGGGGGCAGATATCGCAGCTTCATTCTGGCACAAGCCGCGTGGGGGTTGTTCCCATCTGCCATGAGGTGCAGACAATGCATATGAGCACTTTTTGTTTATGTGATTGGCTAGGACTCTGGAAGGGGGAGAAATATGCAAGAGAACGTTTTGACTCCTGCAGTCTGTGGGAGGTGGGATGTCATGAACTCCTGGGTCTGGGACTTCTGTTCACTAGCCTAGCAACTTAAGGTGTTGTGACAACTTCTGTCTCATGTTGGCCTTGCAAAATGGGAACCAACATTCTATTGATCCAGCCATATGTAGAAGTCCAGAAAAGAGCCTTGTAAGTGACTTCTGCACATTCTCAGGCAACCTTTCCACTTCTGTGACAGGCAGTGTTTCACAGCAGTCTTCATCGTGAGAGAAGGGCAGGTAAGAAAGTAATCCAAGAAGTAAGATGGAAGGATCACGCAGAGAACAGCCTGAGGACACAGGTCCATGCCTGCACAGGCTGGAAGACGTAGACTATCAATGGAGCAAATGCTGAACGAGATGCACAATGGAAG